>NW_007256045.1:1449050-1548572 GCF_000164805.1 Carlito syrichta
CCTCAGCCTCCCAAAGGCACGGGATTATAGGCTGAGCCACCGAGCCCGGCTCCATCTCTTTATTTAGGTCTGAGAAGGTGTTTCCCTCTTTAAGAGCCTCTCTTGATGACTTAGACTGGACTAGGTACTTCTGTTCTGTTCTCTAATAGGACAGTTCCTTGTCTGCTGTTTCCATTCCCTCCGGCAGAAAGATTATCCATTAGCACTCTTTCTGTGAATTTCTTCGGGAAAGCTCCTCTTACTCAGCTTTATATCCTCAGCTCTGATTACTGGAATGATTCATAACACATACCCAGTACACACAGGATGAATGGATGGTTGGATGGATGCTTGGATGGATGGAGGGCTAAGAGGTTGGCTGGTCCAAATGGGTGGGTTGAGTAATGGATGGATGGATGTGCAGATCGATGGATGGATGGGTGGTTGGATGGATGGGTGAATTGGTGAGTGGGTGGATGGATAGATGAGCGGATGGATGGATGGATGGATGGATGGATGGATGGATGGATGGAGATTCTGAATAGTTGCCTATGCTACTCTAGTTTAGGCACCCACAAATGAAGCTGAGTAGTTTGAGGTTACTCATTCCTCTGGCTTCATGGCACTATATTCTCTGCCCTGGAAGACCAACAGGGCAGTAGCAAAGTCTGGAAGGAGAGGTGACCTTCCTTAACCTTGCCTAAGGCGCAGCACCAGGAGCATCCTCTGTGGTGTTCAAGGGAACATTGATCCTCATAGCATGTTGCAGGAAGACTGAACAATGAAAAGTAGAGGGACAATTTTGAATACTGCACCCAACAAGAATGCCTCAGCCAGAGCAAAACACAGGAAGTAAGCCTACAAATGGCCGAAATGCATTCTGTTCTTAAAGGCTGCCTAACGGGGAGAGTACCTCCTTCAGTCTCTCTAATAGTGGTGATAATATTAATAATAAAATACTTGCAGCCTACAACATAAGGAGCACAATCTATGTTCCAGATATTACGTTCAACCTGCTCCCAGCATTGTTACAGTAATGCTCAGGGTGCACCGAGGTGTTAGTGCAATGGAACATGACAACCTTCCATTTACACAGGAGGATGTTGGGGTCTCCAGAACTTGTCCAAAGTCGCTCAGGTACTATGTGGCAGGACCAAACTCCAATCCCAAGTAGTTTCACCCCAGATCCTGCCCTCCTAGCTACACCCAAAGGGTAAGGGACTGAGGGAAGAGGACCTAACATTTTGGGACACTCAGCACAGGGTGCTTTTTTCCCATGCTGGTCTCCTGAAGTCCTCACAGCAGGTTTCATTTTCTCCGTTAACTAGAAGAAGCAGCAGCTTCATAAGGGGTTTCCTGGCTGACTGGCAAGTGGCAGAGCCAAGACAGAGCTTGTCACTCTCTCTCTCCCTCTCTTTCTCTCTCTGTTTCTTTCTCTGTCTCTCTGCCTCTCTCTCTCTCTCTCTCTCTCTCTCTCTCTCTCTCATCCCCTCCCTCTGTCTCACCCTCGCTCTCTCGCTCCCTGCTCTTCCAAATGAGAATGGGCAGGATGAATGATCCTCCATGGCAGCACCATGACATGTCACCCCAGGTCTCCAGGGACAGACTTTTTAAGTCCTGAGACTTCTACTTTTTGATTCTCCATGCAAATACTTCTCCCCCTGATTTGTAACCACATCTTTCTTGGATTAGTGGATTGACAGGCTGTCTAATTTCCTTGTATCTTCTGGATCTAAGCGTTGTGAGCACAGAGACCTTATCCCCTGTGCAGAAAGATTCTCATTTAAAATACAGGCTGAAAAGATTTATTCATATGCAAGGATGAAAGGAAAGCTGTTGACCATCAAGTGTGAGAGGGAGGGGCTACCAGAGCCCACCCAGCTTCCCCATGACTTGAGTGTTCTGAGGTCTCCCAGAACTCTAGCCAAGGACTCTATCTTCTGAACTGAAGACTCAAAGAAGTGTTAGGTCTGTGCATGCCGTGAGCTATCTCCTCCCCCTTACCCCCCACCGCCCCTTCACACACTCCACTTGCATCTTGGGTAATAAAATAGAATTTTTTCCTCCAAAGGGTGTCTCAGAATTATTCATATCTTTGGAGTAGGTCCAGATGGATAACAGGGCTTCTTCCTGTTGCTTTTCTTCATTTTAAAAAATTTCAAAGTTGCCCCAAACAGAAAAAAAATGCCGCCTTTCAGTCATTTCAGTTCTTTTTCATTAATTTTTAAATTGAGCTTAAACAATGCAACTAAATGTGTAATTCTGAAGTGTACAACGGCGCCATGAATTTTTATGTTCACATATACCCATGCCTCCACCACTCAGATCAGAATATAGAATCTTCCCCGCACCCAAGAGGGCTCCCTCGGGCCACTCTCCTGTGGAGGCCTCCTTCTAAATAACCACTGTTCTGACTTCTATCAGCACGGATTAGTTTTGACTGATGTTAAACTTCACAAAAGTGGAGTCACACAGGATGTGTTTTTCGTGCTGCTGGTTCATCATCAGAGATGGGTCCTTAACATTGAGAGCTGGGGATTCTAAAACCTAATGGCCCCTAGTTAAAAGGTCTTAGTGAAAGCATGTGAAACAATGTCTTGGGGAAAAAGAGAGAAGCGTTAAGCCTCCCCATTCTCCCGCTACCACCACCACCAAGTGAAAATCACTGGGTTAATCTGTATCACATCTGGGCAGTGTATTTAGGATGGACTGTTCAAAATATGCTAACTATCTACTGTAAATACACTCTGTGGATGGTACAGAGGGTCCTCAAAGCATCAGATGGCCCCAGAATAGCTACAATCACTGTTTATGATAAAGCTTGTTTCTTTCCTACGTAGCTTTAGTTCACACAAGCTGAATAACCTTAAGGATTTATTTATTTTAGGGTAGTTAATGATTCTTCCTTTTTTTGTTATAGTTGTTGTTGTTTGAGTTGGGGTCTCACTCTGTTGCTCATACTGGAATGCAGTGGTACGATTACAGCTTACTGCAGTCTCAACCTCTTGGGCTCAGGCGATCCTTCAGGTGCCTGCCACCACATCTGGAAAATTTTTTTTCATTTTTAATTTTATACAAGGTCTCACTCTGTTGCCCAGGCTGGTCTTGAACTCCTGCAATCTTGAACTCCTGCTGGTCTTGAACTCCTCAAGCAATTCTTCTGCCTCAGTCGCCCAATATGCTGGGATTACAGGCGTGCGCCATCACACTCGGCCGATTAATGATTCTTCTAAGTGATGTGTCAGTGGATAGCCAGTGGCCAAGTGAATCTGAGAAATATTTCATGTTCTCTTTCCATATTGGAGATTTATAAAGCCCATGATTAATTGAAGGAACTGATTTATCCTGCAGTAAAGATAGCTGTTTAGCTTGGTTGAATAAGCAATAACCAAACATCATTGTCCACCGAACTTTCTTATGCTGGAGAACTGTTTTCTGCTTCATGGAGCTCACGTTTCCTGTAGCCTAGGTACGAAATCAGTGTTTGGGGAAAGGATTTTTGTTTATCTTTTAGTTCTGAGAAACAAATGGACTCATTTGCATCTGTATTTGCTCAGATTGTCTTGAGATTTAAAAAAAAAATCACCTTCAAAACTTTTTCAAATGTAAGTGAAAGTCGACATTTTGGAAAAGTTGATGATTTGTTTTATGTAAACTTCATTTTCCTTATTTTGCAGTTAATAAAAATACGGGAGATCAGAAATGTCCCTCTTGCCCATGACAGCACTTCTGCCTCTAAAAACCATGATGGATGAGCCCAAAATGGAACGAGGGACACTGCGTTGACAGGGGAAGGTCATGGGTGAGCAAGGAAGTGATAGTTATCAGAGAGTCATGCAAGACACTCTATAATCAGGTTGATTATCTCTTTTGACCTTTTCTTTTCCCTGTGATGTGTGCTGGAGCAATCAATAAGTGCTTCCAAAATTCCTCCCATTATCCACAGTGGTCCAGAGTTTTTGTCTGTAAGAATCTTATAGTTTCATCAGTTAAACATCTCTCCAATTATTGGATGGATTCTTTATTAGTTTTTCAGCAGTAGTCATTTCTGCTAATTTGCTAATTCATTCATATGCTCTCTGCCAGCCCTGGCCGTCCATGGACCATTTTCAGCTTTTTTCTGTTTGGCCAGACACGAAGTCTGTGTGCTGCTTTTAGTTGTTTTAAGGCCTTTGGAGAGAAGGAAAGTTCAGGAGGGATCTGACAGCTCTTTCTGCTCAGAGACAAGACACATTACAAGCTTAATAGGGCTTTTATATCATTTGATCTAAAAATTTTCAAGAGAGATCTTTTTAAGGAAAAAACCCTCCCCAACATAGGGGTCTCTCATTCCATTTGGGGCTTATCTCTCCTGATTTTTAGAGGCAGAAATGCAGTGCTAAGCAAGAGAAGCATTTCTGGTCCCCTTGTAATTCAAAATTATTTACTCCCTGTTTTTTTGTGTTTTTTTTTTTTAACAAAGTTTTGTTTTCTTAGGTTGTCAGCTTGTGTTCATGAACTGAATTCACCTAAATTCAAGGTATAATCAACACACATTTCTAGCACTGTTATCATGTACTGGGTTCTAAGAGGGGGATTCTCAGAATGATAATCTCAACTCTGGTCTTCAAGGAACATTCAGTCTTTTTTGGAAAATCAGGGCATCTATATAAAAACAAAACAAAACAAAAACAAAAACTGACCATAATCTAATAATAGATGAGTGACATAAATGGAAAGGGCGGTATTTATTGTATGCCAATCACTGTCCTAGTACCATAAATATCTTAACGTATTTACTTCTCAAACACCCCTGTGAGGCAGGTATTACGATTATTTCTTCTTAGTGGTGAGGAAACTGAGACACAGAGAGGTTAAAGCACTTGCCCAGGGTCCTGCAGGTAGTCAGTGGCAGAGGTGGGGTTTGAACACAGACTTGGAGGAAGAGATTACTGTTCCTAGAGGAAACAGGGTTATACTGAGTTTCTGCTATGTACCAGGTCTCATGTTAAATACTTTTATGCATTATCAGGTTAATTCTCATAAAAACCTAAGCAGGCAAAGAACAATGATAAAAAAAGAAATAGTTAATAAATTGAGGCTCAGGAAAATTGAGCAGTTTGCCAGGGTCACAGACCTTACAATGGCAGATCCAAGGTGCAGATCCAGGTCTGCCTGATTCTAAATCCTCTTTAACTACTCCACGTGTGTTGCCTCTGGGAGGCCAGACCGCCAGTCATTTCCCTGGTTAAGTAGTTTTTCAAAAAAACGCATTCACACTGAGCACATGGCTCACTGTGAGCACACTGGCTCATACCTGTAATTCTAGGTCTTTGAGAGGCCAAGGCAGGAGGGATCACTTGAGGCCAGGAGTTTGAGACCAGCCTGGGCAATGTAGCAAGACCCTGTATTTACACACACACACACACACACACATACACACACGCATGTGCACACACACCCCAACCTCACCACACCCTCTAGTCACCAGCTGCTCAATTCACTCTAGTCCTGGAGTTTTGTCATCCACAAGCCACTGCATGTAGCTCCCAGCTTGGCCCCTTTATGAGAATGAAGCCAAAAGCTGGAGTGACTAGGGATGTCCTAACTCCACCTTCACTGCAGACATCTGACTCAGGCTGCCACCTGGAATATGCCCTGGGCATTTTCCAAGGGAGGCTGTCTCCTGTGTCCCTTCTGGACATGAAGGGCTAAGTCCTTCCTTCCCCTCAAACAGGGACCAAGAACTATGAAGAAGACTGAACCTGGCTGATCCCTGTGGAGGACTCAGCCCAGTGGGTGTACATGTGGCCAGACAGACTGAGTCACCTCTGAGGTCAGCGCAGTTGTCCTGGCTCTGCTTCTTTCTCTGTTGCCGTGAGCCTGAGGCACTTGGCCACAGTGGCTCCTGGGTGGGGAGAAGTGAGAGGGCATGAGGTGGAGAGGGAGTGGTTAAAACAGCCCTCATGGGCAGGTATTGTAAGTATCTCCCCCATTCCACCTTCACCACCAGTTGCCTAATAATTAGGGCATTCACTTGGGTCTTGGGGGACTAGAACTCTGGCCTTGATTCTGCTGCTTGCTTGATGGTTGACCTCAACCCTATCCCAATCTCATTGTCCCCAGGTAGAGAAATGGCAGGTAACAATAGATTCCAAAAAGGGATGCTGGGCCATGAAGTGAGAGAGTGAATACGTGGTACCTACAGGTTGCTATTTCTGGCCTGAGCCTTCTCATCACAACCCCCACTCCCACCAATATCCAACACAACTTTCCCATCCATGGTGCTCCTGGTACTTGTCAAGACAGTCGTTGTTCCCTGAGGAGTGACTTGTAACCCAGTCTTGCCACCCAGGAGCCATGAAGAGAGCACAGAAGGCGAAGACGTACATGTCACTCTGCTTGTCCAACAACACCCCCATCACATAGCTCCGAGGATGAGACTGATTCTTTCTTAGGCTCCCTAAGACAGTCCTGCCTATCTAGCCTCAAAGCCTTCCAGGCTATGCCCCTCTCTCTCTACGGCAGCCATACTGAGCTTCTTTGAGTTATGTGAACCCAAAACCTTCCTCTTCTAGCAGGATCTTTGCATCTGTTGTTAGCTCTGCTACAACAAAGAAAAACACTTATTTTCATTCTCAGTTGTCACTTCCTCAGAGAAGCCTCTTGACCTGGTCACTCCTGCCCATTCTATGTTCTTATAATACCAGACCCCTCTTCTGCTTAGCTCTTCATGTTAATTTAATGTCACTTCCCTCACCAGCGTGTCCACATCATGTCAGCATGGACAATAGCTTGGTCCCTCCCTTCACTTCCCTTTCCTATCTTCCTTCCTCTCTCATGTCTTTCTTTCTTTCTTTCCTTTCCTATCCCAGTCCTGTCCTCTCACAACCACTGTATCCCTATGTCCTCAAATAATGTTTGCACATGGAGGTCCTCATGCACAATTATTGATTAATGGATGGAAGGAAAGAAAGAAGGAGGGAAGGAGGGAGGGATGGCTGATGCATGCCCCATTGTGTCTGGCATCCGCTGTGGGAAGCTGATGGCCCCTCCCCTTGGAACCCTCACTGGGTGCTTGCTTAGAGGCTGCTCTGACTGCAGGGTGCTGGGAGCCTGGTGATTACCTCCTGCAGTCATCAACCCATCCTGGGGCAGGGCCAAGCTGTGTGCGTGCTCCATGCTTCACTGACACATGGAAATAAGCACAGAAAGTTTGATGGTGCGTGGGAAGGGGCAGGTGGTGATGGAGGTGATGAACTCCTCATTCCGTAATGGACTGGAGACTTCCCCATCAGATTGTGCTCCCTCTTATCAAGCAGGAAGCTGGCAGGCTGTGTTTTAATCAATTGATAGCATCACTTGGCATCTAGCAGCCAGCTCAGGTTTCGTAAAAGACCAGGTCGCAGATTTTCCAATCTCTCCAGCCTCACAGAGATTTCAGGTTGGGGGCAGAAGGCAGTAGGGAGGCTCCTCCTGGAACTTTGGAGAGGCGCCAAAGCTTTGCACTCCGTGCTTCCCCAACAGAAGGAAATGAAGACTCAGATAGAGGGGAAAAAAGAGAAGAAGGAAAGTGCCAAGAACGTTTTGAGGGAAATGAAACTGTCATATGACTGTGGTCTTCCCTTATTGGGAGGACGGGCTGTTAGCAACCAGGATGAATCCTGCTCAAAACTGAAGTTCGTTGTGTCTCTTTATTAAGGATCTTGTAGATTTGTCCAGCCCTCGGAAGCTACAGATATTTTTCACATCTTTCCTTTTCACAACTGGCACTTCACAGGCTTAGATCCATGACCTAGCAGTGTTTGCTTTCACACTTTGTCTTCAGTATCTTCCAGTTCCAGGCTAACCTCCTGTCTTGTGTGGGAATACTTTTTCCAGAGTCTGAATAGGTCACACACTGCTTCAATGGTAGCCTTTCTTATGTGCTGTTGAGATGGTGTCTCCCTGTGACTGTCTTTCTTACCCAGATGGAGGCTTCTCAAGGTGGTCTTGCTCACCATTCTAGTTCCAGGGTTAGCATTGGCTCTGGGATACAGAAGGAACTCAGGACATGTTTATGCATAAATGAATACATGAATGAATGGATGGATGAAGGGATCAATGAAAGTGTAGTGGATGGATGGATGGGTGAATGGATGAAAATGCAGTGAGTGGATAGATGGATGGATAGATGTACCAATGGGTGGGGGATAACTGGATGAAAAGATAGTAGATGAATGGATGGGTGGATAAATGAATGGGTGGATGATGACTGGATGATAAGATAGTGGATGAATATGTGAATGGATGGATGGATGGACATATGGATAGATGATGATTGGAAGAAAAGGCAGTGGATGAATGGGTAGAGATGAATGAAT
This sequence comes from Carlito syrichta, assembly GCF_000164805.1. NCBI lineage: Eukaryota > Metazoa > Chordata > Mammalia > Primates > Tarsiidae > Carlito > Carlito syrichta. The sequence goes on from NW_007256045.1 coordinate 1,457,372, forward strand.
GGATGGATGGGTAGTGGATGAACGTGTGAATGAATGGACGGGTGGATGGATGATGAATGGATGACTGGCTGAAAGGTAGTGGATGAATGGGTGGATGGGTGAATGGACAGATGGATGGATGATATTGGAAGAAAAAGTAGCAGATAAATTAATGGATGGATGAATTATATATGAATGAAAAGGTAGTAGGCAGTTGAATGGTGGATGGGTAGATAGTTGGATGGACATATGGCTGGGATAGTTAGGGGCAGGGAGTGATAGAAAGCCTGGGTTTAGGCTGAGGTGAGGCAGCGTTCACAGTGGTCTAGAACCAGACTCTAGAGTCAGACTGGCAAGGTTTGTGAGTTTGGACATATCACCTGCTCACCTTAACACAAGCTTTTCTCTCATCTGCAAAATGGAATTGCAGTAGTTCCTTATTCATATGATAATTGTGAGCAATGGGTGTGACACACCATCGAGAGTACTTGGCACAAACATGGTATGTAGGAAAAGCTCAGGAACTGAGAATGACATTCCTGATGACAGTGAAGAGAAGAAACAGGAGGAGCAGGTGGAAGCAGAACAGGCCGTGATGGTGAAGAAAGTGTGTGGAGAGTCTACAGTGGTCCAGGGTCCTTTCAGATCCCCCCACCTGTGTAGCTACTCCAGGGTACCCTAAAAGTTCTCCCTTTCTGCTGTGCTTGCTTTGGGACTTATCTAGTCTTCTCCCACAGCACTGCCACTTCACATAGCCTTATCTTGTTAAAGATCTTGCATCTCACCAGGTCAGCCCTTTCTCTTAGTGTACTACCTTGCACTTGACATATCTCATCTATTGGGTAGGGCAGGTTAACAGATGTTAAAAACCACAAAAATATGCAATTGTATGCAACAGCATTAAATGAGTGTGTTCCTGGTTGAGCAGATCTCCTCTGATGGTGGCTTAGGGATGCCAGAGTGTGACTCTTCCATTTTCCTAGATCCCCCATCCTCTTCTGGATTTAGCTAGCAGATGTAAAAAGAGATGGAGAGGGATCAAGTGGGAAGAGCTTGTGCCCCAAGTTGAAAGTGGCATCAGTTACTTTACTTACGTTCTGTTGGTCAGAACCAAGTTACATGGTCTTATTGGAACTGCAAGGGATTCTGGGAAATACCATCTTGCCATAGTTGCTTTTGCTACAGCTGTCTTCCATGCCTATCTTTGACTGAGACATAGCCCTTGGTTCATGGTACCCTGATCCCACACCTCCAGGCTAACCCCGTCCAATCCTAGGTAAAGTTACCACTCCCCAACCCATCTGCCCTCTCCCCACGGTGAATAGAATATCTGAGTATCAGGATACTGGGAAGCCCAGCTCAAAAGGGCTTTGGACAGTATTTTTTCTTATATCCTGATGTCCCCACTCTTGAACTGTGGCTTAGAGGAGGGCCCCTTCCCCCCACTTCCTTTCTCCTTCCTCCTTTGCTTGTCCCAATCTGGGTCATACCAGTTTGTGCTTGGAGTTGGCTTTTTTTTTTTTTCATTTTAACATCCAAACCAATTAAAAATGTATTTTGTAAAAGAATGAAAAAAAATTGTCTTTCACCTCAGCTGAGAATTCTGCCTGCCCAATTTCACCTGGAAAAGAATTGAAACCGACAACATGTTACTAATTGGGGAATTTGAGCAGTCCCTTCTGTGTGGCATGGGTTTTCAACAGACTAACTCTGGCGTGTGGATACTCACAAGCTTACCGAATCGGAAACAGAGGTTCTGAGAGGTGGGATCCCAGACAGACCAAGCAGTGCAGTTAAGGAGTATTTGTGGAGAGGCCAAAGATTCTATTGACCTTATGCCCCAGAGCTTGACCTAAGGGAGAGAGTAGGATGGGCTTCCATGAAGTCCTCCAATTGTAGACATGCCAGTGTCCTTTTGCACCAGCAGCTAATCTCCTAATTAGTTGACTATTGAAGACCTGCTGGAAGTAGTGAAGGACTGTAGGTATTTGAGCCATAAAAACCTGGTTAAAATCCCAGCCCCATCACTAATTAGCCCTGTGATTTGCACCAAGTGACAATTTCTCTGACCACCAGTTTTCTCATCTTAAATTAGGTCAACAATCCCACCAAGCTGCAGAATTGAATCATTAAAATACAGTACTAGCACAGACCTTAGCACATAGTAGTCTTTTTCTTTCCTTTCTTTCCTGTGGAGGAAATACCAAGTCCTGCCTAGGGAAGAGGGTCGAAGGAGTTTTCAAATCCTGAGTATTGTGGTCTGTGCCACTGGCTCGCTTCTCCTTCAGATTCAGGCGAGTTGGCTCAGCTCTAGGAAGATAGACTGAGGATTCTCACTGTCAGCAGGGAGTTGATCCCTTGCAAGTGCAGCTATTGAAGCCTGCAGTGATGGCCCCTCCCTGACAAATTTCATTCAAGTACAGAAGCTCAGAAATGAACTGGAGTGCACACGCAGGCCTTAAAACATGCTTATTTAAGCATTCGAAATTAACCTTTCGCTTGTCCCTGTAACACACATCTGGCAAAGAAATTATGGTTATTAATTTTATGAAAGCTACATGGGGATGGTACACTGGAACATGGGTGTGCTGTGATAGTACACTGGTAGCGTACAAGTACACTAGGATGGCACGAAGGTATACTGGGGTAGTGGTAGGTACATTAGGATGATGTACAGGTGTGCTGGGATGATACAGGGGTACACAAGAATGGTATGAAGTTATACTGGGGTGGTGCACAGGTACACCAGAATGGTATGCAGGTATGCTGGGGAGGAGTACAAGTACACTGGGATGGCATAAAGGTATGCTGGGGTGGTGTATGGGTATACACTAGAATGGAATGGATACTGTACCATGAAGCTAGGATAGTATACAGGTATGCTGGGGTGGTGCAAGGGTATACTAGGATGATATGTAGGTGTGCTGAAATGATACACAGGTATACTAGGGTGGTGTAAAGGTAATGCTGCGGTGGTAGATGGGCACATTAGGATAGTAATCAGGTAAGCTGGGTTGGTGCACAGGTACATTAGTATGGTATACAGATATGCTGGGGTGGTATGCTAGGATGGTATGCAGGCATGCTGGGATGGTACACAGGTGTTAGGATGGTATATAGGTATGCCGGTGTGGTACACAGGAACTCTGTATTTTTTCCCTGGGATGGTACACAGAAACACAAGGATGTGGCATTGGGATAGAATACAGGTACATTAGGATGGAACTCTGATATGGTAAACAGACATGGTACAGATGTCTGGGGTGGTATACAGGAATGGCACACTGGGATAGTACACCCCAAATTTTGATAAAGACACTCGATGGACTCTGAAAGGGGTCCCATGATTGCCACATCTAACACACCTTCCACTGCCTGTTACTTTAGCTGACGATGTTGATTTTGCTCTCTCTGATGGATCCCAGCAGCTGTGTACAACTAGCAGGCTATGGAAACAAACACTGTAGTCTCAAGTCCTGGTTCCATCACTCTCCGCTATGTGACTTTGAGCTGTCTCCTGAGCTTTTCTAGACTTAGCCTCATTCTCTCAACTGTAACATAGGGAAATAAGAAACTCTGTTTGGGGGCTTGTTATAAAGCATGAAGAAGGAAATCTGTGAAAAGCAAATGGTAAGTCTTCACTCAAGGCTAACTGTGATTAGTACTGGCTAATATAAACTGGAGTGCAGAAGAACAGGGACGAGGACTTGGAAGTTTTGAGAGACCAAGTATGACATTTGAGCACCACTGCTCAGGACTTGAGCAAGTTGTTTTGTGAACTTCAGTCTTCCCATCTGTAAAAGAGTGCTCACAGTGTCTAGCTCTGGGTATTCGTTTATTTCTTTAATGAGTCACTTCATTCCACAATGAATTTCAGGCAGGTTGCAAAAAACTCACATAATACATAGTTCAAAGTGAGGGGAAGACCAGGGTAGACTAAGGAAATACAACTAGTTGCAGGAATATTAAGGAATCTAGTGTCTACAAAGCCACCATGACTGGGCTTACCATGTGGTAGAAACTCAGTAAATAACTGGTTCCTCTCCTGCTGGGAACACAGGCTTGGAGGGTAGTTTTCTCATGCTGGAGAAGAAATGAGACAAATGCAATTTTCCATCCTGGAGAGCCAGGCTCATGAAGGCTGGGCTTTCTTGCTCTGGAAACCTGATCTGGCCGGTCCTAGCCTGCTGGGTGACAGAACAGCCATTTCCATTTCTGTGTTCAGCAAATCTGTGCCTGTCCTGTACCCATACTCCCAGGTCCTGCGGCTCTTGAAGTGGCATCTTTCAGCCGTAACCCATGACAGAGGTCCTTGTGGTCATTAAAATGATCCAGCAGCACCTTTTCCCCGAGAAGAGGAGTGTCATTGACAGCTCTGGCCATTGCCAAGTTCAAATTAAAGTAATTACAGCAGCTCCCGCTCTGGGTCCTTTCATCTGTTGCTAGCATCCTTGTTCCTTTCTTGGTCTGGAGTGTTCCAGGGACTTCTGTTGGCCTTGTCAGAAGTGCCTGATGACCTGTGGCAGGTGTGGGCAGCACTTGACCTTCTGGAGCCAGACGCCCAGAAAAGACCTCCAAGATGGCCATGGGTAATAAAGTGCATCTCTAAGGTCACTCCTCGGGCCTGCGTACATGAGCTCTTGTAGGAGATCACATTTTTTTAAAATGTCAGTGATGGAGACACCAAGGCACAGAGATGATGGGCTTTGTTGCCTAAGGTTGCCCAGGAAATGGATGACACCAGCCTGACACCATGTGACTCCAAACCTACTCACTCACTGTCATCTTGTCAGCCTTCTCACCAGTTGTCTCTGTCCTCCCCCCTGACACCAGCATGCTCTTTGAATTCCCAGATCCTCCTTTTTACCCTCACAACTATCTTAGGAGTGAATCTTGTCCCTCTCAGCTTGAAGATGAAGAAAGTCAGTTGGACACTCTCTCAGCCCTCACTCACCACCTAATATATAGGAATGATAGAAATATATTAATTAATCAGACACGGTTTCTGCCCTTAGCAGGGGAGATAGGCATTTTTTAAAAAATTAAACAATGATAGTACAAAGCAGGGAGGGGTAATTTCCCCCAAAGAGATAAATACAAAATGCATTAGGGTTTTCAGTGGATTATTTTTTTCTGTGCCCTATAGAAAGATTTGGAGGAGGGGTAGCCTTTGACCTCTAACCCAAAGGCCACATATAATTCTAGCTCTATCCCTCTATTCTCTTTCATTCCTTCTTCTCCTATTTCCTCCTCATTTCTCGCTCTCTCCTGCCTCTTTCCTTTTAGGAGATCATCCATCTTTCCCTCTCCCGTTCCCTCCATCTTTCTCCCTCTCCTTATAAACATGAGAAACCTCATTGCCACTAAATAATCTACCTGTGCTGATTCCATAACACCCGACAATTGTTTAAACCATAACCCTGGGCCTGGAGATGTTATAAAAATAATCCCACAAGGAACAACACAGGCGATTTCTCATTTAATTTTTCCAAAGATTTTATTATTTTTTTTAATTTAAAACTCAAAAATGTCATTAAAACCCTCAGCCGGATCAGCTATATTTTTAAGTGTAAAATCCATTTTCGTCGGCAGAGCTTGCGATATAGTTAAGTACTTATTTTTATTGTCTGTCTGGGCATGGTTTTTCACTGGAGGTGGAGGATGAATCAATAATGTCCTAAAGACACACTCACCCCATGCCCTTTCCACAGCCTGTTCTCTAGTGCCCGAGCTTGTGGCAGTGGCTGAGGTCTGCATGCCCTCCACCGTCCAGGATGAAGGAGACTGGCAGCTGTGTTCTCTCTCCATGTTATTCTGTCTGACTTGACTTGAAAAAGATTGTATGTTCTTTTTCTGGTTTTCCCAACTCTTTGCAAAGGGAAACACCCTCTGACCATTTGCACCCGTGTGGGAACACCCATGAGAGGCCGTGATTGTGTCCTTCCCATTGGAAGAGACCCTGTGGTACCCCCAGTTCTCCAGGACATATATTGGATTGTTAGGAGGAATGAAGTTCACGAACAATCAGTGTCATATTCAATTTCTGTGTTGCCCCGCTTGGATTTTGGCATCCTGAAATCCTTTCTACATTTATTCATCTTGTGGGTATGTAGACATCCAGGGCTTGCAAAGAGAAACAGGGACTCCTTCCCACTCCAGGGAGGATGACTGCCTGTTGGTGTGTTTCTCCCAGGATGTGACTGACTGTGTTGTCCTCCACCATGAGCCAGGGGTGTGGGTGATGGGTTGGAGAGAAGATGTGCTCTGTCCAGATCTCTCCTCCTCAACATTCCATCAAAAAAGGCATCCTCAACTCTGTCCCCTCACTCCATGTTATTTTTCTTCATTTCCCTCATTACAACCTGTAGTGTACATGTTTCTTCGCTTATTATCTGTCCTTCCTGCCAAAATGCACACTCCATGAGGACAGAATGGTGTTTTGTTCTTGCTGGCTGACAGCCATGTGGTGCCGGGCCTTGGCACACACCTGTTCAACCACTGGCTGACCTAACCCCTCCAGGCCTGGAACAGACAGTCCTCTACAGCTTGTTTCTTCTCCGTGGCTGGATCATGATCATGATATAATTTATACACATATCATAAAATTCACCCACTTAAAGTGTGAGGTGTAATAGATTTTAGTATATTCATATGGTTGCACAAACATCATCCTATTCTAATCTTAGAACATTTTTACCACCCCAAAGGAAACCTTATACCCATTAACAGTCACTCCCATTTCTTCCCTGTTCCCAAGCCCTTGGCAGCCACTAATGACTTCCTGTCTCTATAGATTTACCTACTCCGGACATTTTACATAAGTAGAATCATATAACATGGCTCCTCATGTCTGGCCTCCTTCATTTAGCACATGTTTTTGAGGTTCATCCATGATGTATTATATATATCACTATTTTGTTCTTTTTAATTGTTGAATAGTATTCCATTGTATGGTTATGACACATTTTGTCCATCGCTTCACCAGTTCTTGAATATTTGAGCTATTTCTACTTTTTGACTATTATGAATAACATTTCTGTGAATGAATCACCACACAAGTCTGTATGACTGTATATTTTCATTTTTCTCAGGTAGATTCCTGGGAGCGGAATTGCTGGGTCTCTAATGGAAGTTTATCATTCGATTCAGGTGATATCTTCATTCTTCTCTCCATTATCAGCCTTTGAGCTGTTAGAGGGTTGACTGGGGATTTGAGTCATCTAAATATTCCTTTGAGACTCAACCCAGAGGCTGATACATGGCAGCTCCTTATACATAATCCTAGCACAAAGGAAAGAGAGAAGTCAGGCTGCAGTCAAGGTCTACTAAGTTATGGGAAAAGTGGGGGGAACTGTGGTGAGTTCTTTCCTACCTGGGAAGCTACACCTTGTTGTGTATGAGAGAGAAAGCCTGTCTGTACTTAACAAGGCCATTTTCTCCCAAGTTGTCAATGATTTTTGCTCATACCACCTTTTAGAAGTTTTTTCCCCTCTAATAATAAACACTATGGAACAACTGGTGATACAAAACAATGAGGAATAAAACAGGCCCCCTATAAATGCTAGCTTCCTGACACAGCCACTCATCAGTTGTCCTAGCCAAACCCTTTGATATCTCCAAACCTCAGTTCGTTACATCTGTAAAGTGGGAAAACCATAAGAGTACGCTGAGAATTTGGAGTTGAGGAGTCTACCAAACTCTTCATGGTGTGATTGAGTCTTTTGGGCCTGTGAGATACACGGGAAGAGCCTTTGGATCTGTAAAAACATCTGTAGATTGAAGATGTGAGGTAAAACATAGAGCACTGCTGCTTCTTTCTCACTGGCCTACTTTTGTAAGTCAGCCTCCAACCTCTGCAGGCGTGAGTGTGGTCAGCGGGAAGGAAATCCCCATAAGCGTGGACCTGTAAAATGGCAAGGATCGGGGTGATTTGTTCAACAAACACCTGCAAGAAAGATGATGATGATTATAGTGGGAGGCGAGGTGATGTTAATGAACATGATGATAACATTGGCATCCATTCCTGAACACCTGTTATCTTCCAGGCACTGAGTCACATGCTTTATCTATACACCCATCCTCTACTATGCATCCATCCATCCTTCCATCCGTCCACCCACTAATCCAACATCCATCCATCCATCCATCCATCCATTCATCTATCCATCCACCCATCATCAATCTATTCACTCATCTATCCATCCACCCATCCTCCATCCACTCATCCTTCCTTTCATCCATCCACCAATCATCATCCATTCACTCACTCATACATACATACATACATTTACCGCTGTCTTTCTCATCTCTATTCTTCATGGAAACTCCATGGGATAGATGTCATTATCTTCATATTACAGATTATGTATCTTGCCCAGAGGGAGGCAGCCTTGAAGGAAGCTCTGTTCTTTGTTATTTCAATCTGTTGTCTTTTTCCAGTTAACTAAATATTAATTAATAATTTGAGTGCCTCTCACTGTGTCTGGCTCTTGGGATACATAGATGAGTAAGTGACAGGGATGCACAGGGTAAAACCAACACAAGTTCTGGCATCAGATAGACCTCTGTCATCCATTCATCCATCCACTCATTCAAAAAATACACAGTGAGTGCCTTCCATGGGCCAAGCACTGTACTGGATAATGGAATCCCAGCTGTCCTTCCTAAAGTTTATGTAACCTCTTTAATTTCAGTTTTCTCAGCTGGTAAAGGGAGGAGAATAATACCTGTCTCAATGGGTTGTTGTAAGAGTTAAATAAGATTTTTAAGACAACATGTGAATTCATCAATATTGGATGTTGTTGTTACCAGTAACAGTATTTATATTTGCATTGGAAGACATGGGCTCTGCCCTCTGGGAACTCACAGTGGGGTTGGTATATGGCATCCTGTGTCTTTAACCCTTTCTCTAGTCCCAGTGTAGTGGAAGGACCTTGCTGCCATGTCCCCAGCTTCAGTCCTGGTCCCCCGGGTCCTCTGAGCTTATGGGGGCTCAATTGCTTGGCCTGCCTCAGACCCATTCACAAGCTCTGCCAGGAAAGTGTGGTTGGGTGTCCCTATTGGCAAGGATCCAAGCAGGGCAAGTGTGGGGAGTCAGAGGACAAAGGAAAGGGACATTTCGAGGAAGTTCCTACTTCCTCAGAACCAGTGTTCCTATCTCCCTTGCTCACATGATCTATTGGGACATTCTTCACGTTCCAGATGTAAGCACGTCCCGGAAATATGCCAGTGCTGGTCTTGTGATGAACCAGCTTTCTTTACAAATTCCTGATGTTGTCTGAGAGCTTGGGGGATGGGGAGGTGAAGGAGCAGACCCCACGTTTCTGAGCAAGTTGGGGCTGCTCTATTTACCTCAGTGTTCACTTTTCAAAACGTAAGATCACTTGTGTCTGTAAAATGGAAGCAACATTCATTCCGGTTATGAGGGAGTTGATGAGGTTGAATGAGACCCTGTACATAAACGTGCCGGGCTCTGCAAAGACCATTTTTTTGTGTGTTGTAACTTATTTCGTTTTCATATAATCAGTTTTATTTTATTATCTCCACACACAGGGGAGGATATCGAGATCAGAGAGGTAACTTCGCTTGCTTAAAGTCACACAACTAATAGGTGGGAGAATGTCTTCAAACCCAGATCAGTCTAATCCTGAGCTTGTGTTCTTAACTACTCACCATTTCTTTAGAGTGAGAGTCAGCAGACTTTTTCCACCAAGGGGCAGATATTAAATTTTTGTTTTGTCTTTGGGGCCCAGACTGTCTGTTGCAACCACTTAACTTTGCCATTGTAGCATGAGAGCTGTCATGGACAATGTAAATGAATGATCATGGCTATGTTCCAATAAAACTTTATTTACAAAAATGAGAAGTGGGCCCGATTGGGCCGTTGGGGCTATAGTTTGCCATCCCTGCTTTAGAGCAAGGCCTGGGCACCAGGGATACACCATGGAGGTTGGGAGAAGGGTAAGGAATAAATGCCTAATAGCACAAGGACAGCCTGTAGCCTCTTCAGAACATTTGCTTGTAACAAAGTCATCATTCCTTCTATGGAAGATAGCTTTTAAAAAGAAAGCGTGAACCTGTAATTGATTGAAGGTAATCAAAAAGAGCAGGAGGAGTAAGTACAAGAGCTCACTATCAGAAGGGTCTCCTCCATGCAGCCTTCCTGCCTCAGGACAAGAATAGCCCGGGTGATTTATAATGCCCTGTGGAGCTCCAGCTTCTCTGGTTTCCTTTCTGCCCCCTGGATTATCTCATCCTCAGTCACCCCCTTCCCTTGCCCCAAAGGATTCCAGGCATGGGAGTCACACTTCCCCTGCCTGAGCCTTCCAGGCGGGCTCTGTCTGCCCCTCAGTGCAGGCGCCCCTGGCCTGCCTTGGGTTAGCGGGGGCTGATCAAGTTAAGGCTACGTTTGCCCTGAGGCTGGAGCACGCTGGAGTATCTCCAGACCTGTTTCTGGGACAGCAGGTGCAGCCGCTCGCTGACACCAGAATACATTCTTAAGGCGAGGGCAGACGGGCCAAACAAGAGCAGGTCTCCCGCCCTCTGAGGACTTGGCTTCCTCCAGAGGACACATTTGCCGTGAGGACACCCCGAGTGATAATCCTCTCACCCAGAAGATCTAAGCAGGGTCAGCATTTTAGCCCAGGGTTGGACTCGAGCAGGGGCATTCCCCCAGTGCCGTCTGGCCGGCCCGGGGCAGCAGTAAATCACACAGGGGAAAGCACTTCTTGGACGACTGGACTGCTGGGGACTCCGTGGGTGTCATAAATCAGAAGCTCACCCCGTTTCACCTGTACCTTCCTGTGCATATGTGCAGGGCCCTCTGCAGTCCGGGAAGAGGAAATGGTGGAGGATGAATTCATTCAGGGCTGGGCGTCCATGGCCGCTGTCTCTTTGTCAACTTATTACCTGAGATTTATGCATGACGCAGCCAGGTCTGCTCGGTGACACATTCTAATTTAATTAAATTTCTGTGGGATTGATGTCTGATCAATCAATAATGTTAATGTTTTAGCAATTTGGAGATTAAAGTATGGTCAAGCCACAGCCATCTCCAGCATCCCCCACTTACTGGAGAATATTCTTTGGGAGGAGGTGTGCCTGCCTGCCTTCTTTCTCTCTCTCTCTCCCTCCCTCCCTCCCCGCCTTCCTTCTTTCCTTCCATGTTTGAACACGAACTAAGTGTCTAGGATGTGGAGTTACAACAAGATGAAGATAAGACTTAGAGCCATGATTAGCTTGTTGGGACACAGATTGCAGGACCCCCACTCCAGAATTTCTGATTCACTAGATTGAGAGTGAGGTCCGAGGTTGTGCATTTCTTTCGAGGTCTCGGTGATATTGATGCTGTTGGAGATTAAAGGCATACAGTCTGGAATCACCTGCTTTCGGGTCCTGCTTACAAAGTGTATGACTTTGGGTAAGTTACTTAATTTTTCTATGCCTCATATGCCTCATTCACAGCATCGCTGCAAGCAATATATGAAATTCTGTCATGCCCGCAAAATATCCAGCCCAGTGCCTGGTATACAATAAGCACTCATTGCATACCATAGGAAAGCAAAGCAGCTGTGTGCCTGCTCCCTGCAGATTACCATCCAAAGAGGTATGAGGCAGTACCTATGTAAGGATGATGGTATGATAGAGGCAGTGAGAGACCATCCTAGGGGTCTTTCATCTGACCAGGGAAGTCAGAAAGGACCTCCTGATGAAATGAACCTTGAGTTTGAAAGAAGTAGTAGAAGTAACCTAGGAATGTTGAATCTGGGAGGCACTTTTGGAGGCCATTTCAACATGTTTGGTCAGCATCCTAGGCCAATGGGAAGACAAAAGAACATTTCAAACAAGGGAGGTAACAATAACGTATTCTAACATTAAAAAGTCCTTTCCAACTTCAGCTTAGAAGAATGGCTTGGAGGGTGACAGGAGTGATGTCCCAACAGCAGGGACTGAGTTAGTCAGGTCTCAAGCTCCGAAATTCTGTTCCCCTCTGGAGACCTGACACCCCTCCCTTAATAGTTCCTTCTTCCACGTTGGTAAAAGTCACAGGTCTGTGTCCATATGGAGCAATGCATTTATCAATCTAATGTTGAGGTGGAGGAGAAGGCACTCAGGCAGGCAATGTTTTAATATTTGCAAATTTATCAATCAGGATGTTAATAATAGTCTCATGTCCATTCATGAGATAATTCATCCCTACGCACGAAAGGTACCACGTTACTTGGTCTTCCAAGACTCTGAAGAACTTGCTCACTTAAGTCTTCTCTTCAGGCATCTGCTATCTAACATCGCACACATTATTGAATACACAGAACATTTGCAAATCAGCACATGCATTCAAAAAATCTTTGCTGACAACCAGCTATGTGGACCTCATCGGGCAGCTGAAGGTGCCAACCTGAGGAAGATCCAACCTTTGCCTCCAGGGCTAGCGCAAGAGGCTGGGCTCTGATTCAGGATTATGATGATAATGATGTTATATCAGGACTCTTACCCAAGATGCTTGAGTGCTTTCCATTGCTCCTTTCAAAACAAAGCCCAAGCCAGTGTTCAGTGATGAGACCTGAGGAAAAAAACTACTGAGAGTGAGATAGCTCCATGTCCAGGATGGCATTAACGGGCATCGTTTAAACCCACATCCTTCCTTCACACAGATTTCAGAGCACATCACCCTACGGATTATGAGGTGCCCTTCAGTTACCTGCACTAAGGCAGGTGTGAGGCGGTGACTCGAGAGGGGGTGAGGTCCAAGGGAATCCCAAGCCCCACTGATCCAGGGAACATAATCTATGTCTCCTTAGAGATTGTAGAAGCCGCAAATGGGAAGGTTGGACTTGTCTGGAGGTCCCTAAAAACAATAAAATCTCTTCAGTCCTTTGACAACATCTCCCAAGCTTGAAATTCTTATTTTGGGTAATAGACTCATTCAGTTGTTCACTCACTCATTCATTCATTCATTCATCCTTTTATTCAACAGTGAAAAAATTGCTTAAGTTGGCCAAGCCTGGGAGAGCTGCAGAAAGATTTCATATTTGCAAATTCATCAATCAGAATGATAATAATAATGATTATTAAGACTGTCAACATACATTAAGCATTTTCTCTAAGGGAGGTACCATTGTAAGCCCTTTACCTATGTCACTTCATTTATTCCTCGCAATACTCTTGGAGGGAGGACTTATTATAGCTCCCCTTTGCTGGATAGGACATTGAAGTTCAGAAAGGTTAAGAAATGTGGCCAAGGCCACAGAACTAGTATGGGAAAGCCGAAACATAAACACAGACAGGTCTACTTTTAAATAATAATAATACGTGTTTGCAAGTGTGTTTTTAAGACCTATTCAGCCATTAGTTCTTTATCCAGATAGTACATGAAAATAGAGTCAGCCCTTTGCAGCTACAATCCTGAATTCCGGCAGACATGAAGGCCAACTGTACTATGCCATTGTTTTTTAAAGTCAGTGTCTTGATCGGTTACCCAAGCTGGAATGTGGTGGCACACTCACAGCTACTGCAACCTTGACCTACTGGGCTCAGGCAATCCTTCCACCTTAGCCTTCCAAGTAACTGGAACTAGCGGCACACACCACCACATCCAGCTAATTTTTTTTATGTAATGTAGAGACGAGGTCTCACCAAGTTGCCCAGGCTTGTCTCGAGCCCCTGGGCTCAGGCAATCCTCTCACCTCTGCCTCCTATTTTGTATAGTAGACTTGAGCATCCGGATTTTGGTATCCTTGGGCATGTCCTGGGACCAGTACTCAAATGTACTAAAAATGTTAAACCTCATGGAATGACTGCTAAGGACGTTCATTCCAATGACTATTGATTCATTCATCAAAATCTTTGGAATTTGAATGATCATTCAGCTACAAATTCACCTAAAATTATAACACCTCCTTGCTAAGATGTTGCCACATATGCTTGAGGCTATTTCTGTGTAATTTCCTTGGACTTCTAGTCTAGTAACCCTTTTTAAAAGTCCTTGATTCTACTCAAGCCACAGTAGCAACCAGGTCCCATGCCTTTTTTTCTTATGGTATTCATTATCTGCAGTTACCTGTTCTAGAACTTGCTGGAAAGCAAGGTCAGGGATGAGTCTGCTTGTGGGCACCCACCTTGAACATTGCAGAAACCTTGAACAACAGTGCCCTGTGATCCATCATGTAGCTTGTTTCCCACTGCCAGTTGCCATGGTATTCATTGGTGTCATTTACCAGGTACCCTGAAGAATTTAATTTATTTTTAGCAGAATTTTCAAAATGTCTGCTTTGGGCTGAGCCTACTCTTCAGATGCTCTTTGAGTCTGTACAATATCTGGGAAAATTCCAAATTCCTTGCCAGCATTTAAAAATCTGAACAATCCAAGTGTGAAATCATTCAGGGTTCTGGTTTGTTTTGATCAATGTAAAGACTGGACAGCACTGTTCTGAATGCCTTTGTGGCCATGAGGGGCTGGAGTGGGCAGGGGTGAGGTTCTCAGTTCTCTACTCCCTGCAACCTCTCACTCAGTTCCAAGTAGCCACATCTACACACACTTCACTCTTGTGTTCACCTGTCTGGCCCTTGAAGCCATCTAAGTCATTCTCCCTGGCGTATGCACTCTTATTCCACAACTAATGCTGAATTCGTTCTTAACAATTCAGCATTTGTGCTTGATCCTGTCCAACTTGGAGATCTTGTTCCTCAGGGGAGAAGGTAGAAACAAAATAAGAGCGGGGGACTTCTGCTTTCTTACTGTCATCTGGTCGAGTTGCATCATCTGCTCCCAAACCCTTCCTTTTCCTTCTTGCTCCAAACATAGCTCAACAAGCCCTTTTTACCGTCCTTTGCGTTGTTTTGCAAACCTCAGCTCTTTCTAGGGTTTTGTCTCCTAATGCTGCTCTTCTTTCAGAAGCAATGTCAGTTTACATTTGTTTTAGGGTAAGGAGGCACATCACAGAACAGCACACCTGCAAACACAACTAAATTAGAAAGAGAGCCACGTGTCAGTTTGGCAGTGGGATCTACTACATCAAAGAAAAAGTGTTTATTCCATGTAAAATTTTTAAAGTTTTAATAATTTTAAAAAGGCTTAAAGATTATTAAGGAATTCACATATTTACACATCCAGGGCCAATCTGGGTGTCAAGTGTGCCCACCTATCCTGACTTACAACAGGTCAAGCAGGATTTGACTTGTTTAAGTGCAACGGCCTAGACACCAGATGCCGAATGTAGTACTAATCAGATCCTTACAAAATGCTCGATTCTGTTTTCCATTGTGTTTAGGGTCCGGTGAGTATATTTGGTGTGGTAGCTGGATACTGGTGATGTCATCCGCAGTGCAGGTTTGCCACAATTCATATGAGACATGGCATTTTCTAATCAAATTGTCATTGGATATTAATGATATCTGTTCTTGCTATCTCCAAACAGGGCTAAAAGGAAGTCTTTCAGGATGTCAAGATAAGTTGGCATTTAACAAGAGCAGCTAGAGTGGTCTTATTAAAATGTAAGTCAAGCCGGCTCAGTGGCTCAGCCTGTAATCCCAAGCCTTTGGGAGGCTGAGGTGAGTGGTATGCCTGAGGCTGCGGGTTCAAGACCCACCTGGACAACTTGGTGAGACCTCATCTCTACAATAAATCAAAATGAGCCGGGCGTGGTAGCACGCGCCTGTAGTTCCAGCTACTTGGAAGGCTGAGGCGGAAGGATCGCCGGAGGCCAGCAGGTCGAGGCTGCGGTGCTGGGAGCGGCCACTGCACTCCAGTCTGGGTGACAGAGTGAGACTCCAACTCAAAAAAAAAAATGTCAATCAGATAAAAGCTCAACTCCTACCACAGCCTTCATGGCCCTATGTCTTCCAGCTGGCTTCCTCCTTGAGCCAATCTCTGGCCACTTCCGCCTTGATCTTCTCTTTCCCACTACATGGATCTGATCTCTGTTCCTTTAACAGACCACACTCAGTGGTCTCAGGCCCTTGTATTTTCTTTTCAACCTGGGATGGGGTTCTTCTCCAGCTTTATGGGGCCACTGATCTTATTGCACTGGATATTTCCATTCACTGAAATATTCACTCCCTAAAGTGGGCTCCTGATCAAAATAGCAGCTCCCTCCCTCTACCACTGTAGTTTCTTACCTTGATTTATGTGTCTTCATAACACTAAGCAGTACCCCAGAATACAGACTTGTATTTTACTTGTTTATTATCTATATCTCCCATAAGAATAGAAAATTTATAAAGGCGAGTTTTTCATCTGTCCTACTCATGTCTATACCCTTAGTACCTACCGTAGTGCCTGGCATTCAGTAGGGGCTCAGTAAGTTGTGTAGATATAGGTGCAAAGGCCAGTGAGCATGAGTAACAAGAGGAAGTGAAATGTCAGCATGGCCAGAGTGGTTGAAGTTGGTTTTGTCTGGCGTTAATATGTAGGAACCCCTGTGTATGTGTGTATGTTTGTACACATGTGCATATGTATGGACATGGCGTAGTTGTTCGTATTGAGGGTTCTGAGGCATGTTGCTTCTGATATTCAAATCTTGTCTACTACCAACTTGTTGTAGTAGAGTCAAGTAAGTTGCTCATCCTGTTGGGGCTGGGCCTGTTTCCTCACCTAAAACTGGGAGTGATAAAAGTGTGTCTCTCATAAAATTGCTAGTAAGAAACAAAATAGGCATGGAGTCTTTTTGCATAGTACCAGGGGTAGTGTAAGAAATCAATGGAGGTTAGTCTCTGATGCTATTATTATCATTAGCACTATTCCCAACCTGAGGTGAGCCAGAGAATCCCCATGGGGAGGAGTTGCTGATAGGCCTGGGTTGGTGGCAGGGATGGAGGGGTGGAGCAGACAGGTAGAGAGAGCCAAGTGCATTTCTGGTTGTATAGAATCTGGAGCCCGCATATCTAGTAAGGGCTCATGGGAGCCATAACAGACGCCATCTCAAAATTGGAGCAACAGACAAGGTGCTAGATCCTTTGTCCTCCAACCTCTTGTTAGACAGGGATGGAAAAAAATCACAGTAAGGCTGGATTTCCTACAAAGAAATCATAGGTTGCCCCATTCATGGGAGTAATAAGGTAGAAAGTTGACAAAGGAGGAAAGGCCTTGCTTACCTAGGGATTTTCTCCATCTTCTTGGACTATTTTCAGACTAACCACATGAACACAAGTGTTCTCCCTCCTTTCTCCAAATAGTAACCATACAGACATAAGTGTTTTCTCCCTTCTCCCCAAATAGTGCCTATGGCGGAGACGGCTCCATACCCAACCTCATCTTTCTCTTCAGCACATCTATAGACCATATTTCCCAGGATCCTCTGCAGTTAGACGTACTATGTGACTGGGTTCAGACCAGTGGAAGAAAGGGGAGGTAACAAGAATCTTTTTGGCCTATCGCATGAGAACTTCCTAGGCCTTCCTCTATGATGCCTCTTTCCAGTTTTCTGGCTGAGCTGAGATAGTCCAAGGACCTGAAGGAGTATGAATCCACCCAGTGAGAGCAGCCTGGGTCCCTGAGTCTTCCTGTGAAGGAAAGCTGCACTACAGAGACAGCTGAGCAGAAATACCTACAACAGACTGGGGTATAAGCAAGAGGTGCAATTTGCTGTGTTAAGCTAATGGAATTGAATGACATTTAAAACAGATAAACACAATACACCTAAGCTCTAATTCTTATAAGGGTTGCTAAATTGTCAGTATTATACCTACAAACAAGAAGTTTACAAATGCATGTGTTTTGGGTTCCAAATTCCATACCCTTTTCACTATGTGCCTGTCAGTATGCCAGAGGTAGGCATCTAGGGAAACTCAGACTATACAGCAAGTTTGAAGAGGTGAAAAAAAGAAAGAAAAAGAAAATGTTTTTATATGTTGTGAAATCAATCATCTAAATGTCATCAATAAGGAGCTGAAAAATGTTGTGGGTCAGAGGAAGAGCCATTCACAATAAAAAGGAAAACTTTGAAATGTCTTGGGATAAAGTTAACAAGAAATACAGAAGAAAATTTATTATAGTTTTTAAGTTTTAAAATAATCCTTGGAGAAACATTTCAAGGTCTTGTAAGGAGATTCAAATGGTAGAACTATGCCAAATTAAACTATATATTCAGAAAATGTTCAATCAAGATCCTAAATGCTTTTTTAAATGACAAGTTGGATCCAAAAATTATTTGGAAGAATTAATAAGCAGAAGAACCAGTAGATTTTTTTTTAGACCTAATTGATAGGGAAGGGAAAGGGTGACTAGCCTAGTTTATTTGGAAATAAATATCTATTTATTTAAAATATGATAATATTCATGTTCTTTGTCTGCTTTTAAATAGGATTATTTTGTTTTGTTTTGTTTTTCCTTTCAGTTCGAGTTCCTTGTAGATCCTGCATGTTAGGCCTTTGTCAGACACATAGTTAGCAAATATTTTTTCCCGTTCTGTGTGTTGTTTCCCCACACTCTTGATGGTTTCTTTTTCTGTGCAAAAACTTTTTGGTTTGATGAGGTCCCACTTGTCTATCTTGTCTTTTATGGCATTCACTTTTTTGTTTTGTTTTTGAGTTGGAGTCTCACTCTGTTGCCCAGGCAAGAGTACAGTGACACACTCACGGCCACCCCACTGTCAACCTTCTGGGCTCCGGGGCGATCGTTCTGCCTCAGCCTTCCAAGTAGCCGGAACTACAGACGCATGTGCACTGCCACACCCAGCTAAGGCATTCACTTTTGGGGATTTGATCAAGAATTGGTTGCCTACTCCAATGTGTATAACAGTATTTCCTGTGTTTTCTTCTATGATTCTTATAGTTTGAGGTTTTACGTTTAGGTCTTTGATGCATTTAGAATGAATTTTTGTATATGGCAAAAGGTAGGAGTCTCGTTTCATTCTTCTGCATGTGGTCAACCAGTTTTCCCAACACCATTTACTAAATACGGTCTCCGTTTCCCAGTAGTTTCTTTTGGTGGCTTTGTTGAAGATGAGTTGGTTGAAAGATCAAGTTTTTGTTTCCAGAACCTCTGTCCAGTTCCATTGCTCTATGTGTCTATTATTGTACCAATACCAAGCTGTTTTGGTTACTGTAGCCTTGTAATAAAGCTTAATGTCTGGAAGTGTGATTCAAAATAATATGTACAAGTGGCCAACAGATACATGAAAAAATGCTCAGCCTCATTAAGAATCAGAGAAATGCAAATCAAAATCACAGTGAGATACTACCTAACTCCAGTCAGGATGACCCACATCAATAAATCAAAAAACAACAGATGCCTGTGAAAGTGCAGAGAAAAGGGGACAATTTTACACTGTTAGTGGATGTGCAGCCTAGTTCATTCTCTATGGAAAGCAGTGTGATGATTCCTAAAAGAACTAGAGATGGATCTTCCATATGACCCAGCAATATCTCTCCTGGGAATATACCCTGAGGCACATACATATTTTTACCAAAAAGATACCTGCACACACATGTTTATAGCTGCACTAGACACAATAGCAAAAACATGGAGCCATCCTTACTGCCCATCAAAGGTGGACTGGATAAAGAAAATGTGGTACATATACACGATGGAATATTATGCAGCCATAAAGAAGAACAAAATCATGGAATTAGAGCAAATTTGATGGAGTTGGAGACTGTCATACTTAGTGATCACAGAAACAAAGAACTGAATACCCCATGTTCTCATTCATAAGTAGGATCTGAACATTAGTCACATTAGCACAAGGGAGGGATCGGAAGTCAAAGGACACTGTGGGGGAAGGGGTACCTGGTCCTAAATCAGGGGAAGTGAGGGCCAGTTGGAGGCCCAAACTTTACCTGCATGCAGCCCGCTTGTGTAACCAATCCTGATGTGTGCCCCACGTATCTATAATAAAATACCATAAATAGAAAGGTAAACAAAAGATTATAGTAATATTGCAAGCATGAACAACATAGTATTAGAATAATGAACAAATAGGGCTTTTGGCACAAAATTTCAAACCCTTTCCACTATGTGTCTGTTATGTTCCATCCAGAGGTATGAATGGATTGAGTTATGCATGACGCTTTAGTATATTATGAAGGTAGCATTTCAAATTAGGTGAGAAAGAGAGATTCTTTAACACATAGTATTAGGACAATTAGTTATCTGGTTTTTTTGTATAACATAAATTTTATAGAAAAAAATACATGAGGTATTCTAAATCTCCGTGGAAGATTTTTCTAAGAGTAATGTCTAATGCTTTTTAAAAAAGAAATACATCGGCGGGCTCGGTGGCTCAGCCTGTAATCCCGCGCCTTTGGGAGGCTGAGGTGAGTAGATTGCCTGAGCCCGCGGGTTCGAGACCCGCCTGGGCAGCGAGACTTCATCTCTACAATAAATAAAAAAATCAGCCGGGTGTGGTAGTGCATGCCTGCAATTCCGGCTACTTGGAAGGCTGAGGCGGAAGAATTGCCGGAGCCTGGCAGGTCGAGGCTGTGGTGGCTGGGAGCAACCACTGCACTCCAGTCTGGGCGACAGAGTGAGACTCCAACTCAAAAAAAAAAAAAAAAAAAAAGAAATACATTAATAAATTTGCTACCAAACACTGTAAAACTTTTCCCTAGTAAAAAATCATATAAACAAAGTTTAAAATATAAATAAGAAACCGAGAAAATATTTGCAGCTCTTATGAAAATCAAAGTGTGAATACTCATGGAATATAATGATCTGTTTGTAGACAATAATAAAAAAGATAAAAGCCACATTAAAACGAACAAAAAGTCCAATGAGCCTTTTGGAGACTAACACAGCAAAAGGTATAAGCATTGTTTATGCATATATCTACTGATCTGGCAAATATACTCTCTTGATTTTAAGGATATAATCCAAGTATTCAAAGACGCCTGTATAAAAGTGTTCATTGCAATATGGGTGAAAAGAGTGAGAATAAGGAGAAAGATACTGAAATGAAGAGTGATAATGGGAAGTGACTTTTTCTTCTAGGCATTAAGATATATTATGAAGCTTCAGGTAGGAAAACAGTGTGGTACTGATGGAGGACTAGATAATTGAACAAAAGAGGCAATCCAGAAATAGTATTTGTACATCATACAACTGTCCTAGAGGATGGAGCCTCCACTGGGTCAGCATTCTTCATGCCGTGTTCGCTGCCATGGCCCCAGCCCTTAGAACAATGCATGGCATGGAGTAGGTAGGGGAAAAGGTTAGAAAGAATATATGCCAAAATAGAATTGCAATGTCTTGCATCTTTTTTTTTTTTCTTCTAGTAATGTATGTCTGTCATTGTGGTTAAGATAATGAACTTTTATGCCAAACAAAACTATATTTGACCCCTGCCCCCAGTACTACCTCTGATTGACTTACTTAGTCTCCTATCCTAAACATTTGAAAGAAGAATGATACCTACCTGACTGAGTAATGGAGAGAAATGAGATTGTGCAAATGAAGCACTTAGCTTCGTAAACGCTCACTGCTGTTTCACAACTCATGTTCTTCCCTGGGGAAGAAATAAAAAGTGACATATCTGTTTAAGTTAAAAACAACAACAGCAAACCACATCTTTTCTTGCATCTTCCTGCAGCTTGTTTGGTATCTCTGCAAAATCTATGGGCAGTGAGATCTCCTGGGGAGAAACATCTTTCAGGGTCTCTAACCCCAAACAATGTCCAGAGAGGAAAGGGCTAAACTCTCACCTTTGACCTTTTGACCTTTGTCTAGTGCCAAGAGTCACACATTATCCTTTGTGATATTTATTTTACCCAACACACTAAAAATAGCAATGACAAATAACCTAATAACAAAAACATATCGATCATTTTTACCATTTATACCACTCTTTATTTCTTTTATTTATTTGTTTGTTTGTTTGTTTATCTATTTACTTATTTCAGTTGGAGTCTCACTCTGTCACCCAGGCTGGAGTGCAGTGGCATACTCACCGCACCCTAGCGTCGACCTACTGGGCTCCGGCAATCCTTCTACCTCAACCTTTCTAGTAGCTGGAACTACAGACATGCGCTACCATACCCTGCTAATTTTTGATTTATTGTAGAGATAAGGTCTCACCAAGTTGCCTGGGCTGGTCTCGAACTCGTGGACTCAGGCAGTTCACTCGCCTCAGCCTCCCAAAGTGCTGGGATTACAGACTGAGCCACTGAACCCGGCCCCACTCTTTGTTTTATTAAAAAAGCAACTCATGCTGATCATTGTAATTTAGAAACTATAGAATTGCATCAAGGGGGGTAGACGTTCACCTCTTTTTTTTCCTTGAGCAGGCCGTGATCTATTTTGGTCAATGTAGTTAAGTCAATTTGACATCTGTTTGGCAAGCTTGTTTTTCACATTATTGTAAGTGACAAATGTTTTTCTATGCCACTAAATAGCCAAAACATAAAAACATGCTCCCTCATGAAATAAAGACACTCACTCCAGTGTTTCACAAAGCCAAGTGGTAGAATAGTCTTCTGTTAGTAATAGAGAGTGACAGAAAAATCCACTTGTACTGTCCTTTCCAAAGACGCCCAGAAAGACATTTGCATTCTCAAGACTGATGAGACAGGCTGAGAAAACTCAGGTGTCCTGGACTGTCTAATCTTATAGCTAATTGAGATAGGGAGAGGAGTAAGATATAAGCCATGAGCTCTTTTTCTCTGCTATTGAGCTATGGAAGGTATGTGCTAAACACACACACACACACACACACACACACACACACACACACACATGCACACGCAACTATATACACCAAAATTTTAGTGGTATTCTCTGTGTGGTGGGATAATGGACAATCTTTATTTTCTTCTTTTTGATCATCCATCACTTTAAAATTTTTTCTAATAAGCAGTCAGAGGAAAGCTAAGAATGATTGTTTCTTTAAAACTATAAAAATAGATTGCAGTAAACATTTTGGAATAAGGAAATAACATGGCCTTTTCAGCACTTTGAAGCCACCCTTTCTTTCATACCATGGGAGGCAGCGGTGGATAATGCGAGTCCTCATTTTTCATCTCGGTGGCATTTCAGGCCCTGATGAAAGATCTCAAAACCTTCTTGGGGTGCCTTGATCACTCTGGGGTGCCTGTCCCGTCACTCCATATTAAGCTTAATCCTCACTTGAGGAGGACAGGATGTCGGCTATAAACTAACTGATTCTGTAACGTGGCGGGCCATCCCAGAGTCTCATCACCCATGTCTCTTACTTCTGGGGAAAGTACATACAAATGTATATGTACACATATATAATTTATTGGACGGCTGGCTCATCAAGTATATTGGTTTTCATAGCTTCACTATTGTCAGCATATTTCAGATTGGATTTGCTGCTGACATGGTTGAATGAAAAAATACTGACATTTTTCAGTATTACACTTGACACTTTTAGTATTATTATTAGTCGTTTCATTCCATGTAGTATCATTGTCCGAATGGGATTGTGCTCAAAAAAAAAAAAAAAAACCCAAGTGCTACTCAATTCTGAAGAGATACCCGGCTTTTGGGTGCTGTTCTTTTACGCATCCCATGAAGCCATGTCAAGCCCTGGTGCAAATTGTAGCTGACACTTGTTGCACAGAAAATTCCTGCAGAACTAATTTGGAAATTGTTTTAGGGAGAGATCTTTTCTTGGAGAGAACTGTCTCCTTCAACCTTATCCTAACGAGGAGGATGAATCGACATCTTCATCAACAAAACGTATTCATGATTCTAAGTAGATTTTCTGTCTGACAGTACTGACCACCACATCTATGAGTCCTTGATAAGACCCTGCAAGGTTATATTTGACCCAAATTTCTTATAATCCTTCACAAATGCACCAATGCAAATACATAGACTCCAAGGTGTGTGTGTGTGTGTGTGTGTGTGTGTGTGTGTGTGTGTGTGTGAACAAAGCTTTATAGGAAGAAAAAAACAAAATATATGTATGCTTCTATACGGCAAGGAACCTACATGGGTTTGCATATAAATAAAATTGTTACATATTCAATTTAATTTTACATATTCATTTAATTTTAGCAAAAATGTCCCCAGAAAAAGAGGAGACTCCAGGAATAGGCTACCTCATTGAGAGAACTTGAGTTATAACCTTGTAAAAGACTGCTTCTAGGGAGCTGGCTGCCAGGGTGTAAAGAACTGGGTAGGTACATTCTGAGGTCATGTTGCAGAAGACACTTACTCAGCAAAGGGGTCTTCTGTCATCTGTTAGCTTACGATTGTAAAGAATAGCTTTCACTAGTTGAGTCAACTTGGTAGCTGATCTTTCCCCCAAGCCCTGAGCACAGCTGAAAGTTGAAGGTTCTGGAATGACCAGTGTCTACTCAGCAAACCAATGGGGTCCCTCGGTGAGCATTTCTTGAATGTAAGGGGATTCCTCTGAATTGTGTTGATCCCTCAGGTCCTAATTCCTTGGACCTGTTGTCGAGGAGACATGTTTATTTCTTGCTGGGTTGCTGTCAAAACAGAAGGGATGTATTTCTATCAGTAAAGCACTGCTCTGACAATTTGTCCCTGGAGATGAATGGCCTTTTCCAGAGGCTTTAAATAAGGACCCTAATGGGAGTGAGTGGGATGGAGCCGAATAATAAGATCGTTCTCCATAAATCCTGTGGTTAAGTCTTCTGCACAGGATGCTTTCCTGGGCTATATGTTAGCAGGCTCTACACAGTGTGTACACAGCTGTGCACTGTGCAGAAATGACAGGGAAGCAACCTGAAGATGGTAGGGATGGATGGTGGTGATGTGGAGATAATTTAACTCCTGTTTTCCCTGTAGAATATGTGTTGTTCACCCAAGGAATGCACATATGAACTTGTTTCCATTGATAAATATGATACTTACAGGGCTAACAGGAACCTTCTTTGCCTACTTGATTTGGAAACAATTTTTAATGTAAATATATCTGATACATCAAGTTTGTGGCAGGTAGGGATACAAATCACCTCATTAAAATGAATAATAAAAATGAGGTTATTTTCTGGTAAATTGGGAAGACATCTTCTTGAGGTATATTGACCAGGGGACTGGAGGTGTTGAAGATGTCTCATCCATTTTATCTGTGCATTTCTCACTCTCCTAACTTGAAATAATGCACCATCTGCTCCATGTGTGAACTAGTCTACTGGATTTGGAGCTCCCCTCAGGGAAGCTCCATATTTCAGTTCACTTTTTATCCATAGCATCTGACAGTTCATGGCGGATACTAAAGGAAAGGGAATGATTTTTAAAGTGTCAACATTTTTTGACCCCCAAAAGAAACCTCCTTGAATCATTAATGTATACTCAGAAGAATCTGAAATTAGCTCAGAGTACATCATGGCTCCACTTCTAGGGTACTAATAATCTAGGCGTGACCACCTAGGAAATATTGGTGAGCTGACCTTTAAGAGAGAAAGAGGAGATATGGAAAACTGACAAAGAATGGTGGAAATGCTGCCAGATCAGTGCTATGGGGGAAGGATGGGATTGTGTTTTCCAGAGCTACTTTTCATGAGTAGGATTGACCCAAAGATGGCCTACCATTCTGAACTGACCAAACTGAGAGTATCTACTCATGGAGAGGTAGATGTTTGAAAAAGCAGTTTTATAGGGATCTGATCAATCCTAAATGTATCCTCAAGCTTGGCTGTTGAATCCAAGAGCATTTTCCATTGAAAGAAAGATGCAGAATGATTCTCTTATTAGTATGAAGGGATACGTCTTTGACTCACTGAAAGCTTAATGAACAGAATGGGGGTTCTTCCTTTTGGTCTTCTAGTTTCATTTATTCTCTAGGCTACCAAATTGGGTTGGTTTGGATGCTACCTATGACAGGTAATCAAGGCCAGTATTGGCAGTCCCCCGAAGGTAGGCACAGCTGGCCTCTGATGTCTGGTAGCCTTCTCTTACTGCAGCCCTCCTCAGACTCTACAGGAACTCCTTGACCATCCTTTCACTTTGGTCTCTCATCACTTCTACAACCTCCCTGTTAGTGTTCATCCTATCCTAGGAAACAATGACACTGAGGGCTTATGGTCTGTGGGCTCTGGGTTCAAATGAACATGACCTTCAGCCTCTCCATGGTCAACCACTTGCCATCCTACCTTAAGCAATCATTTAATCTCCCAGAATCTCAACACCTTGGTCTGTAAAATGGGAACAAATTATAGAAACTGAATCTTGGCCGAGCATGGTGGCTCACACCTATAATCCCAGTACTTTGGGAGGCTGAGGTGAGAGGATTGCCTGAGCCCATGGGTTCGAGACTAACCTGGGCAACTTGGAGAGACCTCATCTCTACGGTAAATAAAAAAATTAACCGGGTGTAATGGCACACGCCTGTAGTTCCAGCTACTTGGAAGACTGAGGGGAAGGATCACCGGAGCCCAGCAGGTGGAGGATGCGGTGGCCATGAGTGTGCCACTGCACTCCAGTTTGGGTGACAAAGTGAGACTCCAACTCACACACAAAAAAAGAAACTGAATCTCAGCCGGACTCGATGGCTCAGCCTGTAATTCCATACTTTGGGAGACTGAGGTGAGTGGATTGCCTGAGCCCATGGGTTCAAGACCCGCCCGGGCAATTTGGTGAGACCTCATCTCTACAATAAATAAAAAATTAGCTGGGTGTGGTAGTGCGCACCTGTAGTTCCAGCTACTTGGAAGGCTGAGGCGGAAAGATCGCCGGAGGCCACCAGGTCAAGGCTGCGGTGGCCGGGAGCGGCCACTGCACTCCAGTCTGGGCGACAAAGTGAGACTCCAACTCAAAAAAAAAAAAAGAAAAAGAAACTGAATCTTGGGGTTCCTATGAAAATTAAATGAGCTATGCATGTTAATACTTTTCTCAGTTTAGGAGTTGACTTGTACCATCTCAATACATTTTGACTATCCTAAATGTGATGAGTTACTATGACTTAAGATCATGATTATTATTACTGATGGTAATCAGAGAAATTGACCTTTTACAGGAAGCTATGTATTTCATATTTTCAGTCTGGATTCAACGCGTTTGCATGTGCACATGCTTAAGATGTCTAGCCTTTAAGAAGAGAATATCTGTTTTATTCCCAGGGCCTGACAAAGCAAGTCTCCAGTAAATATGGCCTGAATGAATGAATGAGAATGGCAGTGACCTTCTATTGGTGCTGCTCAATTTGCCCTCAAGATAGCTACCTAATTCCCTTGCAAGTAACCTATCCAGAAATCCTTCCTGCAGGAAAAAGTTTGGGATAATAGATACAGCAGATCAATTATTTTTCCTCTCCCCCAGTCTCCCAATAAAACCAGCCTCTCCTAGTGTCTTTTCTAGCTATTCTGTTTTTTTATTACATAGAATGCTTAGGTGATGTGCCAATAAGTAGTGTATGAATACTTAATGAAGGTGGAATGAATTATAAATGGCATGGAATTTATCTACATTGCTTCCTTGCTGATGCCAGAATGGTCCTTTTTCTTCTATCAAGATGTATAGGAGTCAGTAGGTGAGAGAGTATCCTGGTTGATAAATTCAAAAATTGTTACCGGATGCCATCTTAGGTTACATGGAAGCCAGTATCATATGGCAGAGAGAAAAGAGTTTGACCAGGAAGCATGGTGAATATGATGCTGGCTGGAGAGAGATCAGAGTGGTCCCTGAGGATGCAATTACTGCTAGAGTAGAGAACTCAGAATAGAGGCAGATAAAGGCTTGGGTGGGAGTTACCACTTACCCACTGTGATTGAGTACCAGTTAGGCAGAGGTCTGAAAGGCGTTTCTAGTGCTATGATTTCTGGGAGAAGCTATTGAATGACATTACCTAGAGAAGGGACTTCTGTATCATTTTCCCAACCCAAAGCCATCTGTCAACAGCTAGCTCCGTAAATACAGTGAACCCTCATTAGGAAAGGTAACGGATAAACCTCCACATCTCAAAGGCTTAATGCAAAATTTATTCCTTGCTCACATAACGGGCAGGTCTCCTGGGTGACTCTCCTCCACGTGTTGATTCAGGGGCACAAGTTATGTTATCTTGCAGCTCTGTGGCCCTGTTCTCTGGTTCACTTGAGAGGTAATCCCCATTGCAGCCACTGGAGGAAGCACCAGTAGAGGAGAGGTTTATGAACCAGGTCTGGAAAGGAGATGCTTCAGTTCTGCCCACTTTCCTCTGGCCAGGACTCAGGGGTACAGCCATGCTGACTCCAGGGAAGCTGAGAAATGTAGTCTAGCTGCCAAGGTAGAAAAAGCAGAGGATCTGATGGTCAACTAGCAATGTCTGCTGCCTCATCTCTCAAATCTTCAAGACAATGCATGCCTGAGACAAAGACAGGAGAAATAGTTTTGAAGAAATGTTATCTTATAGAGTGTTTGCAGAATTTTTAAAAATTCCTTTTAGAGTATTGTGGTTGCATGCAAACACTGGAAATTCCAGTTACAAATCATCTTAATTTCTGGGAGGTTCCTTGGCAACAGTTCTTCAAGTTTATTTACATTAAGACAGGGCTCTCTTTAAATTGCATATATAATATTTTTCTTTTTTTTTTTGAGTTGAAGTCTTACTCTGTCATCCAAGTTGGAGTGCAGTGGCATGCTCATGACCACGGTTAACCCCAACCTGCTAGGCTCAGGTGATCCTTCTGCCTCAAGTAGCTGAAACTACAGGCACACACTACCACACCCAGTTTATTATTATTATTATTATTATAGAGACAAGGTCTCACCAAGTTGCCCAGGCTGGTCTCAAACCCCTGAGCTCAGGCAATTCTCTCACCTCAGCCTTCCAAACTGCTGAGATTATAAGACTTGATACGCTGTGCCCAGCCTGCATATCTAATTATGGCACAGAAGAAATATGTGCATAGTTATTGAAAATTTAGACAACACTGCAATGGATAAAGGAGAAATTTAGCATTGCTCATAATTTAATCTGTGTTAATAGTTTGTTTTATATCCATCTAGTCCTTTTTCTTTATATAATAGTATCAACTTTCTCAGGGGTCAGCAAACTTTTTCTGTAAAAGACCAAAGAGTAAATATTTTAGTCTTTGCAGGGCATTCTGTTTCTATTGCATCTTACCCAATTCTGCCATTTTAGCATGAAAGCATTGAGACCATATGTACAGAAATGGATGTGGCTGCATTCCAATAAAACTTTATTTATAAAAATAGGCAGGGAATGGGATTTAGCCCACAGGTCAAAGTTTTTCAACTCCTGTAACATACAATGAACGTGAAGTAATGTCTGTAGAGTACTGAGAGACTCTGCATACATATCGAGCTCAGTAAATATTATTTTGCTCTACTATGTTTGAAATGAATACAGTTATATGACTTTTATCACCTGAAACTCAATGGATACACGTTTAGATAGATGTTACAAGTCTAGAAACACAGACTTGAAACTCTGAAAGAAGTTTACAACCCTTGGGGGAAAGGAATATATTTACTTTATTTCTTCCTATATATATATTTTTTGTTCAATGAGCTTATTTTACTATTGTCATAAAAAAGATATTTTAAATGTATATACTTCAAACTTTTCGCTGACTCAGAAAATAATGTTTCATTTTAATCTTGAACCTGTAACGAATTTGCATTTTTCAATAACCAGTGGCAGTTATGTTTCGGGATTGTAGCTTGAACCACCAAGTAATGCTGGAAGAGTTTAGGAAAAGCCTGAAATGCGTCAAGGGAGGCAAGGTCACGACTTCCCCTTTTGACAATTTAGCTGACAGGGACATTGGTAAACGGGAAGGGGAGTGGTCTTTGAGGAGTAACCTTGGGTTCTCTGCTGTCACCCTCAGCAGATCGTGTTGATTGTATTAGCCTCCTGTGGGTAGGCGGGCTTCTCTGCCAGAAGACAGAGACACTTAGAAATGCCTATCAAATAACTGTCTGAATTACCTAACCCTTCTTCCCAGTGCCTGGCTCAGAGTAAGCAAATACATGCTAGATTTAATTGTATGGATCTTGTAAACTCAAAGGAGTAGGTAACATTTTATTTACAAGCCAGGTTGTCTGACTCCTTTCAGATTTCTGGGACTGTGGCTTGCCCTCCTAGAATTACAATAAAGAGACACATTTATGAGACTTCAGAAGCGTTGCTGTACAGGTGAGATTACCTTGTGTTTGGTGATATGATTAACCTAAATTAACCCTAGGCATTATCCTGAGAGCATCATCATGAAGAAAAGAGACATCAATGTCTATTGTCTGCTGTGGTAATAAAACGGAGTTTTTCATCAAGCTTCTCCCTCATTTATTGTGTGCTGCTTGGTGCTTTTCCAAAATAGAAAACTGTAAAAATTTTAAATGTGACTGCCTTTTTTCCCTCTCCCATTTTCAGTTTTTATCAGCTCCTGGTTTCTCTCTTAATTTCTCCATGGACCACAAATTCTGATTACTACCATCTACCCAGATGTCAGTCAAATATCACACTTTCTTTGTAAAATAGGAATGAACTGCTGGACAAAATAATAACCTTATAAAAACCACATTTTCACAGAACAGTATTGTTTGGACTTTAGAACAATTGTAGAAATCACTAGATAATATCTTCTTTAAGGATTGAGCATGTACTTCACCAGATTACTATCAGGCCAGACGGGAAAAAAAGCCCCGTTATTATTTGAATCAGTTTACAGCAACTCATGAATTAGAAGCTCACACCCAAAGGAGTATTCTCAGCTTAATGGAAACAATCTATCTAACACTTGGAATCCTTTACAAGAATCTACATTGATAGATGGACATTTCTCCAATACAGGTACATTTTATGGTAGCCTGTTTCATACAAGTCAGCATCTGTTAAAAAGTAAAACTAATAAAAGACAATTTCCGTTTTATAAGGGAACACTGCTCATAACCTAAAAAAATCACAATTTTATTAATTGTGTCGAAAGTTCATGAGAATGTAAGTGTGTGTATTTGTTTTTAAACAGCACTTTCCTGTTCTGCTCTGAGTTTAACTCAATGCAATGACATGTTGATTTTAGGTGGAGAGCTGATTTAATGAAAAGTCACACTCTCAGCATTGATTGCTTAATAATAAGGGAATACTTCAGAAACAGGAACATGTGTTTCCTGTAAGATTTTTCAGAGTTGTCTAAGAGAAGAGCAATTGTTTAAGATGTGGCTATGATTCCCGAACTATTCTCGAAAGAGATATCTGCCCACCTTAAAAGAAAATGTCAAAAGGTTGAAAACACTCAAAAACTGGGAAGCTGAAATTCTTTGGGGTATGGAGCAGGAGAGGGTGGAGATCTAATTTTGAACCTCTTGTAGAGAATGATCTGGCGGATCTGAGTCTTTACTTTCAGTATACGTGAGAGCTTCTTAGTACCAGAAGGAAGTTTAGACTTCACCGTGTCTGACCACCTCTATTTTTACTCAAGGAGAAACTGAGTCTCAGTAAAAAAAAAAAAAATGTAGTAGCAACTTCTGGGACATCACTTAATGGGTTGGTGAAAGATTCTTCACTGGAGTCCAGATCTGCTTCTTCCTCGCCTCTGTCTTGCTCTAGCTTGGGGCTGTAACATTCTGACTTACACTTAGTAATTGCTTAATAAACGTTTGCGGCATGCATGTAAAGAGGTGATATTTTAATTTCTCTCAGATGAGGAGAGACAGAAGGCAAAATTCAGAAAATTGAGTGCAGGAATAAAACTAACAGCATACCTCAGAGATATTTCAGATTTTGTGCCAGACCACCGCAATAAAGCGAATATAAACGTGATGTTTGCACTATACTGTAGTCTGTTAAGTGTGTAATGGCATTATGTCTAAACAAACAATGTGCACACCTTAACTTAAAAATGTTTTATTGCTAAAAAAATGCTAACAATCATTTGAGTCTTCAGTGTGTCATAGTCTTTTTGCTGGTGGAATTGGCTTGCCTCAGTGTGATAACTGCTGACTGATTGGTGTGGTAGTTGCTGAAAGTCAAGGTGGCTGTTGTAGTGTAAAATCAGACACAATGAAGTTTGCCACATCAACTGACTCTCCCTTTCATGATAGATTTCTCAGTAGTATGTGATACTGTTTGATAGTATTTTACCTATAGTAGGACATCTTTCAAAATTGGAGCCAGTCCTTCCCCAACCCTGCTGCTGCTTTATCTACTAAGTTTAGGTGATAGTCCAAGTCCTTTGTTATCATGTCAACAATATTCACAACATCTTCATCAAGTAGATTCTATCTCAAAAATCCACTCTCTTTTCTCGTGCACGCAAAGCAAGCCTTCATCTGTTCAACTCTGATCATGAGACTGCAGCAATTTAGTCACATATTCAGGCTCCACATCTTCTTTTTTTATTGAGTTGTAGTCTCACTCCATCACCCAGACTGGAGTGCAGGAAGTACAGTGGCATGCTCATGGCCACCCCGGTGTCAACCTGTTGAGCTCAGGCAATCCTTCCACCTCAGTGTTCCAAGTAGCCAGAACTACAGGCGCATGCTACCATGCCTGGCTAATTTTTTGATTTATTGTAGAGATGAGGTCTTACCAAGTTGCCCAGGCTGTTATTGAACCTGTGGGCTCAAGCAATACCCTCACCTCAGCCTCCCAAAGTGCTGGGATTACAGGCTTGAGCCACCACACCCAACTGGCTCCACTTCTACTTCTAGTTCTCTTGCAGTTTCCACCACTGCAATTCCTTCATCCCCTGAAGTCTTGAGCCCCTCAAAGTCATCCCCAAGGGTTGGAATCAACTTCTTCCAAACTCCTGTTAGTGTTAATATTTGATCTCCTCCCATGAATCACAAATGTCCTTAATGGCATCTAGAATGGTGAATCCTTTCCAGAAAGTTTTCAATTTACTTTGCCCAGATCCATCAGATAAATCACTATCTATTGCAGTTCCAGCCTTATGAAAGCATTTCTTAAATAATAAGACTTGAAAGTTGAAATTACTCCCTGCTCCATGGACTGCAGAATGGATGTTGCATTAGTAGGCATGAAAACAACATCAATCTCCTCGTATACCTCCATCGGAGCTCTTGGGTGATCAGGTACATTCTTATAATAAGCAATAATATTTTAAAAGGAAACTTTTTTTGCAGTAGGTCTTAACAGAGGACTTAAAATATTCAGTAAACCATGCTGTACACAGATGTGCTGTCATTCAGGCTTGGTTGTTTCATTTATAGAACACAGGCAAAGTGGATTTAACATCATTCTTAAGGGGGCTAGGATTTTCCGTATGGTAAATAACCATTGACTTCTACTTAAAGTCACCAGCTGCATTAGCTCCTAACAAGAAGGTCAGTCTGTCCATTGAAGCTTTGAAACCAGGCATTGACTTCTCCTCTCTAGTTATGAAAGTTCTTCTTGCAATAGAAGGCTGTTGTGTTGTCTACATTAAAAAATCTGCTGTCTAGTGTAGCCACCTTTATCAGTGATCTTAAAATTGAAGAGAACTAAGACCTTACTGTCAATTAGGCTTTGTAAGGGAATGTTGTAGCCAGTTTGATCTTCTATTGAGATCACTCAAACTTTCCTCTTATCAGCATAAAATTGTTTTGCTTTATTATTATTATTATTATTTTTATCATTCGTGTGTTCACTGGAGTAGCACTTTTCATTTCCTTCCAATGCTTTTCCTTTGCAGTCAACTTGGCTAACTAGTGCAAGAGGCCTGTCTTTGGGTCTATATTGACTTTTCACCCATTCAACTAAATCATTTCTGGCTTTTTATTTAAAGAGAGAGAACATGCAACTCTTCCTTTCACTCGAAGGCTTAGAAAAGAGGCTATTGGGATATTCAATGGCCTAAGTTTACTATTATTGTATCTTAAAGAATAGGGAGGTCTGAGGAGTGGGAAAGATCGGGAATGGTTAGTCAGTGGAGCAGTCAGATCACACACATGTATCGATTAAGTTCGCCACCTTATATGGGTGTGGTTCATGGCGCCCCAAAACAATGTCAATAGTAACATCAGCAATCATTAATCACAGATCACCAAAACAGATATAATAACAATGAACAAGTCTGAAATATTGTGAAACTCCCAAAATGTGACACAGAGACATGAAGTGAGCACAAGTTGAAAACATGGCGCCAATAGACTTGCTAGATGCAGAGTTGCCACCAACCTTCAATTTGTAAAACAAAAAAATTGCTAAATGCAATGAAGAGAGTGCCATAAAACTAGATGTGTCTATACTTTCCAGGCCACAGTGATATTTCTGAGAGGATGGAAGTCTAGATGAGAAAATAATGAGCAGAGGCTGTGGTATCTCACCCATGACTGGGACAGGCTGACCCAGGTGATCATATCTTTGGGAAGCTGGCTGCCTGGTCAGGCGGGTCACTGTTATGCTTAAGATCCATGCTGGGCGTTCAGGGGATAGAGGCAGCCTGTGGTTCCTGCCCAGTTACGGTTTGCAGTGACTGAGGGTTGCAGAGACGGAGGTAGATGGATTCAACTCTCACTCCCCGCCACTTCCCAGCTACAGGACCTGGGAGAATAAAGTACTCTTCACTGTACTTCACACTAAAATATACAGAAAATAGCACTTAGCTCATACTATCGTTTTGAGGCCGTGTGACCATGCAGGGGCTCAGTGCATGTCCATTTCAGTGAATTCACTTTATTGTGGGGAGATATTACTTGTTTTGTTCAAAATAAAATCCTTACAATGTCCTGAATTAGATGTTCTTAAGCATGTGTTTGTTTTGGTAATGGACAGTAAAGCTGCAGGTGTCATGACATGGTGTTGTTGAGATCAACTTGTTTGACTCTCTAGAATATTCCACCTGGATTATGCATGCAGCTGTATTGGAGTTGAGAACAGAAACCTCATTTAGGCAATGGCAGGTCCTAGAAGTTCAAGCAGACACATCATTCCCACTTGGGCCGGGGACTCTTCGATCCCCTTTTTGATCCAGGCTTAAGGTGGCTCAATGTGGTTTGGACGCAGTTGCAGAGTCAACCTGAGTGTCATTCAATGAGAGAGAAATTCTCTAGAGAAGCTTCTGTTCTCTCTGGCGACTGTTCTTTTTGACTCCTCACAGTGGAGAGACCCAGAGAGCTTCTGCTTAGTTTGCCACTCCATGTCCACCTCTATAGTAGGTCACAACTGTCTTTCATTCTTCTGTATTTTAGAAGGTGTTTTTGTTTTTCCCAAAATAAAAAAGCTGCCAGACGTAATGGCTCACCCCTGTAATCCTAGCTCCTTGGGGAGGTGGAGGCAAGAGGATTGCCTGAGTCTAGGTGTTCAAGACCAACCTGGGCAACTTGGTGAGACCCCATCTCTACAAAAAATCAAAAAATTAGCTAGGCATGGTGATATGTGCCTGTAGTCTCAGCTACTTGGAAGACTGAGGTGGAAGGAGTGCCTAAGCCTAGGAGATTAAGGCTGTGGTGTCCATGAGAGTGCCATTGCACTCCAGCTTGGGCAACAGAGTGAGACTTCAACTCAACAAAATATAAAATTCTAACTTATTCGTTTAACGAAATGTAGTACAATCTTACCTTGTATCTCACCAAAGACAACTATGTCGTCACTGTGTGATTGCATGAAATATTTGTGTGTATGATATAGTGACCACACTGCACACACCACTTTGAATATACCCAATTTATAACTCATGTTAAGCCAATGTTAGTTTCTTCAATGTAGCATTCAGAACAATTGAGAGGTATCTTACATCTTTCAGTCTATAATGGGGCTTTAGCTTTTAGAAAACATTTTTGGACCTTTATGTCTCTAGCTCTCTTAACACTCTAAGTTAGACAGGGGGTGGATATGTCATTTATCACTCAGACAGGGTCGTTTCTAGAAGTGAAATGTTGCTATTAATATTCACACTACTAGAATCAGCAGGTATAACCTGGGGCTGTCCTGGGTAAACTGAGACACGGACACCCCAGCTAGGCAAGGAAGGGGCAAACTCGGCTTACTGAAGAAGAAGCACAGAGAGCAAGTGACTGTTCAGAGACACATGTTAGTAACTGGCAGTGTTGATCTTAGAACCCGCAATTTTGGGTCCCTAATGTACTGCTCTATAGACCATACCCCAGTGCCACTCCCAGGTGATCTGCATAGCTTTGTAAATACCCTTGAGAGACACAACCCCTTCTGTTTATCAAACTGAGGTAAAATAACATTGCTCCCTTCCTCTTTTCCCTCCCTTCCATTCCTCCCTGCTTGTTCACATGCGCTTTCTCTCTCTCTCTCTCTCTCTCTCTCTCTCTCTTTCTATCTGTCTGTCTCTCTCTCTCTCTCCCCATTCTTTTTTTTTCAGTTTCTCATTGACCTCTAATCCAGATTACTAGCATTTTGTGAGAGGTCATTGTCTAAAGAAAGGCTTACTATTAGGGATTAAGCGCCCCTTTGGTAAAAGTCAGTATCTGATATATTGTTTTTATTAAGGATGGTCTGCTAAAGAGAATGGTCTTGTATGCTTACATTACTCTCTTACAAGGCTAAAAGATGATTTGAAATAGCACCTTTAATACACCAACAATCAAAACATCTAGAAGTCATTGCAATTAAAAGAAAAGTGGCCTAAGCTAATTGGAATATTTCAAAATCGACTCCTGGATCAGACAGGGATGAGGAGAGTGTGAGGCAAACCAGTCCTTTGCTGCCAATTGGTCTACAAAGACTATTCTGTGCTCTTTTTCTCATCCTTCCTTGTCTTTGTTGAAGGATATTCATCTTTGAAATCCAGCTATGATTTGTGGGTGGCCCTGGACAGTGGAATAAATCAGGGAAGGGCCGTGGAGGGACTTCCGGGCATCATGAGTTAACACCTGGGCTCTGGACTCTCCTAAGAATTTGGAATCCCAGGTCAGCCATCTCCTTGCTATATCTTTGACATTCTACATTTCCTATACCTTAATCTCCTGATTGATTAAAAAAAAGCTTCCTGTAAAGAGAAAATGAATTAATTAAACAAACAAACAAACAACTGGTGCTTCTCACAGGAACTAATACAGAAAACCAGATCTGTATGTGTTTTGGTATATTGCTTTTATTATCGTTATTCATTTTTGCCAGAAATGGAATTGCACTCCCACGTACACACCAGGATTCATGTTCCTACCTGCTGGTGTTCTTGTAAAGATTCTCCCAAGTGGGATTCTCCTGGCCCAGGCGATGCAATTAGCAGATGTGATTCATCAATGCAATCCATCTGAGATTTCCAGTGGACTCTGAAATGAGTTAATATGAGGAGAGAAGACGTGGGCAGGGCACAATAATCTGCCAAAGTCCTTCAAGGCAGCATCCCATGGCTTCTCTGTGGAGCCCTGCATCCTAGAAATAGTGCTATAACTTTGGTACCCCAGGGATGAGCCTCTGTCTCAGCATTTCCAGTAGTCCACTGAGCACATCGATATCCTCACGAAACTGACCAGAACTGTCCCACAAGGATTCTTTGACCTTAGGTAAATAATACGTGGGATCCTACTAGGTCAGGTACTGTATCCCATCCTGTCTTATTTAATTTCCAATATGACCCTCTAAGATGCATTCAGTTATTCCTCCATATGCCTTTAAAAAAATATAATAATAAGGGCCAGGCTTGGTTGTTCAGTTTGTAATCCCAGCACTTTGGGAGGCCAAGGCGAGTGGATTGCCTAAGCCCGCTGGTTTGAGACCAGCCCGGGCAACTTGGTGAGATCTTGCCTCTACAATAAATAATAATAATAAAAAATTAGCTGGGCATGGTAGCATGCACCTGTAGTCCCAGCTACTTGGAAGGCGGAGACGAAAGGATCGCCGGAGCCCAGCAGGTCGATGCTGGAGTGCCCACGAGTGTGCCACTGCACTCCAGCCTGGGCGACAGAGTGAGACTCCAACTAAAAATAAAAATAAAAAATAAAAGAAATAGGGAAATAGAGGCTAAGTGAAATAACTTGCCCAAGGTTATAGAGTTCATAAGCAGAAACCATGCTTTGAAATTGTGTCCATCTGATTGTAAAATCTGTGCTATTTTTCTTAGTATTTTAATTTTCATTATTGAAGTAATATATGAGCATTATAAGAGATTTTGAAAGTAGAGTGAAAGTATACAGAAGAATTATCCATACTCTTAGACAAAATGATTATTTTCATTTTGTTGTAATCTTTCCTGTTGGTTTTCCTGTATTTCTGTTTGTGTATGTGTGTGTGTAGAAGTGATAGCAACAAATTTTATCATATAGAAATTTTCATTTTCCTCTATCCATTTAATATTTTATTATTTCCCCTATATACTTATTAATTATTCTCCAAAACTCATGGCTTACAGATTGCATAACATTTCTTCACACACATATATGTGTGTGTGCATATACATAAAACAATTAATTCTCTCTTTAGACCTTTTGATTGCTCTCATCTTTCTCAATCATGAAGAGTACTTAGGTGATTTTTTTCTTAAAAGATAAAAAAAAGGGGGGGATGAGTGGTCCTACCATTTTCTGGGCATCTTCCATGTGCTATCCCGTGTTACATCAATTAATTTAATCATCCAAACAACCCAATGATTGAGGTGCTATTATTGTTGCCATTTTACTGATGAAGATCTGAGACTTAAAGAGGTGAAATATGCCAGACAGACAGAAACGGACCATTTTTGATGGAGCAAAAATCAGATGTCTGACTTGTTGAAGGTGAAGCCTGAATCCCCTGCCATGGGGTCTCATTCACCTCTGCATTTGTTTCTGATATTATTTTGTTAGAATATGTTCCTAGAAGGAGAGTGACTTGGTACACTAACAGGCGATCCTCTCCAGTTTTTGAAATCAATGACTAAATCAGCCTCCATACAGCTTGTCCTTCAGCACAGTGCCACTGCCCGCAGGAAGCCCAGGCTCCAGCCATCCCACCAGACTGTCCCCAGATTCAGAAAGTCCCCTGGGTAGGGGGTTTGCTAGATGTGACCTGGAAGTGACGGGGACGGTGACCATCTTCTGATTGGTCAACAGGAAGAACATGTGTTTGGGGGTGTCACAGGGGATGAGACTTAAATCTATTCCCTATAAAAGTCCACTATCTCTAAAGTGGAAGCCCATGTCTCCACTTAAGGGTTTTCCCATCAGGAAACAAATTGGCTGCCCCTAGATCATCTCGGACACCAGGGAGAGAAGCAAGCCCTTTACCAGTTTAGTCCTTAGCCCTAACTGCCTTGCACTTGAAGCATCTTTACTTGGAAAGTGGGCCCAGCAAAGTGATCTTGCACTTGTTACCTCCTCCCACCTGACCCCAACTAGCTTCATTAGACTCTCTCTTAATTGCTGCTCTGCATTCCTTCAAAGACAGGGACACACACACTGACCTTGTGTTCACATGTGCTGCTGGCTGGCGTGTAAATGCCTCTTGCAAGTCGTTGTGGACTAAGCCTAGAGATCTCTCACTGTCTGGTTTCCCACTGCGGCCAAGACCAAATCTCCCCACCCCCTATCTATCAGGTGAGGTTTACCTTTGGGGAAGCAAACTGCTGCCTCTTCACCCAATTTGTATCTCTGATTCTTTGTGGTTCCTGGGCCTCTCTTCAGCCACATCAGCTATTGGGAGATGGAGTTTCTTGTATGAGAGAATATTCTCTGAATGCTGATCTCTACGGAACTCTTTGGAAATCTTTGTTTGGATTTTTTTTTCTTTTTCTTTTTTTTGTTGGGGTCTCTGTCACCCAGACTGGAGTGCAATGGGAAGATCATAGCTCACCACAGCCTTGACCTCTTGGGCTCAGGCAAACCTTCTGCCTCAGCCTCCCCAGCAGCTGGGACTAGAGGAGTACACCACACCCAGCTAATTTTTAAAATTTTTTGTAGATCTTTCTATATTTCCCAGGTTGATCTCGAACTCCTGAGCTCAAGCAAATCTCTCACCTTGGCCTCCCAAAATGTTGAGATTACAGACGTGAGCCACTACACCTGACCTTGCTTGGATTTTTTCGCTTGCTTCTGAAATAATTTCAAGGATTATATATTAGCTGATGACTTTGTCCTTCTCTCTCTCAGTGAAACGCCTTCAATCCCCTGTGCCAGTTTTCTACACTTGCTGTAACAGATTCCCACAAATTTGGTGGCTTAAACAATAGATATTAATTTTCTCACAACTCTAGAGACTGAAGTTTGAAATCAAGGTGTGGACAGGACCACACTCCCTTTGAAGGGTCTGGGAGAAGGGCCATGCCATGCCATTCTCCCAGCTTCTGGCAGACGGACAGACAGGGACCACTTGCTGGTGACCCTAGGCTTCCATTAGCCTTGGCTGCCTTCCAGTCTCTGCCTCCCTCTTCTCCTGGCCTTTTTCTCTGTGTTTCTCTGTGTCCAAATCTCCCTCTTCTTTCTCTTACAAACACTCTAATCACTGGATTTCGGACCCATCCTAAATCAAGTATGATTTTACCTCAAGCTCCTTAACTAATTGCACATGCAAAGACAGTATTCCCAAATAAGGTCACATTCTAAGATTCCTAATGACATGAATTTGGTGGAGGACACTATTTAACTCACTACAACCCCCAACATTTTTATTTTTGCTGTGAAAAAGAATAACTGTATTTCCTCTTTGATCATGAAACTATGGCCCATAAGTGAATTCTAGCCCTCTGGTTTTTTTAAATGGCTATGAGTTTCGAATTTTTTTTTTTTTTTTTTACATTTTTCAAAGACTGAAGACAGTTAAAAGGAGAATGATATTTTATGACCTGCAAAAATAATATGAATACAAACTTTGGTGTTTACAGATAAAGTTTTATTACAATACAGCCATGCCCATCCATTCACCTCTTGTCTATGGCTGCAACAACATATTTGAATGGTTGCCTTGGGAAATGCATGGCCTAAAAAGCCAAAGATATCTATTAACTGGGTTTTTACCCAAAAAAAGTTTGTAATCTCTGCTCCAATACTTTTATTTTCCCATGTTTAAGAGAAAAAGAGTGTAGGTTCAGTGAAAGGGAAAGCATACCTACCACATGCACCTTCCCAGCACATGGGGAAATGTTTTCTAATGTTTAGAAATTCGATATGCATGTCAAACGCATAAGTTGATTATTTAATTTGTGATGGAAAAGTCAAAAGTGTTGTGTGCAGTGGTGTAAGTAGTTCACTCTTTTGTTTTCAGAATGGCAAAGGAAAACAACTGCCATGTACTAGTAATCTACAGCTTGGACAGAGATTCTGCCTCTCACTCTGATGTGAGTCCATCCATGTATGGATGCAGATTTTAATTAACTCCTCTCCCAAACTGTGAGAGGGTTATAGGATATCGCAACTCAAAATCACCACATATTAACAATATGTCAGTAGCAAACATTTACCCAGAGCTGTGGAGGACAGAGCGTAGCTGGGAAGTACACCCAGATTTTTCCTTTCAGATACTGATTTCTGACTTTCCCACTCCAGAAAAGCAGGCCAAGATGCCAGTGAGTAAAAATGATAGTATCGCAGGGATAATACCCAACCTGCTTTAATTTGTGTGTTTAAAATAACAGCAACTAGTTGGGCTCGGTGGCTCAGCCTGTAATCCCGCGCTTTGGGAGGCTGAGGTGAGTGGATTGCCTGAGCCCGTGGGCTCGAGACCCACCTGGGCAACTTGGCGAGACCTCATCTCTACAATAAATTTAAAAACTAGCCAGGCGTGGTAGCACATGCCTAAAGTTCCAGCTACTTGGAAGGCTGAGCGGAAGGATCGCTGGAGCCCAGCAGGTTGAGGCTGCGGTGGCCGGAAGCGGTCACTGCACTCCAGTCTGGCCGAGAGTGAGACTCCAACTCAAAAATAAATAAATAAATAACAGCAACTGTGGCTCATATCTGCAGCTTTAGTGTTTTAGGAGACCAAGGCAGGAGGATTACTTGAGGTCAGAAGTTCAAAACCAACCTGGACAACATAGTGAGACTTCAACTCTACAAAAAATGAAAAAATTAGCCAGATGTGGTAGTACGCCTGTAGTCCCAGCTATTTGGGAGGCTGAGGTGGGAAGATCACGGAGCCCAGAAGGCCGAGGTTGCAGTAAACTGTGATTGTGTCACTGCACTCCAGACAGAATGACAAAGCAAGACTCTGTCTCTAAAAATTAAAGATAAAATAATTTAAATCATTTTTTTAAAAAGCCACCCATGCTAAAGCTTTCATATTTTAATTGTAGTCATTAGAAATTACTTGAGACTGTGCTTCACTATGTGTTGACGTGCATTGATTGGGACTTCCTATTACCTACTGTATGCTAGTCACAAAGGGGGTTCACATGGCCCTTCCTCTGGGCTGTTCACCTTCTAGCCCTGAGGATACGATGTGTGCTTCAAGGAACACGTGCCGGGACCCAAGGAAGCCGGAACCCCGGGTGGGCGAGGCCCCCTCTTCTGGTTTTTCCTCCTTCT
Organism: Carlito syrichta; assembly: GCF_000164805.1. Taxonomy (NCBI): domain Eukaryota; kingdom Metazoa; phylum Chordata; class Mammalia; order Primates; family Tarsiidae; genus Carlito; species Carlito syrichta. Next base: position 1,499,559 of record NW_007256045.1, read on the forward strand.
CATTCTTAGAAACACACCATCTATTGCTTCCTTCCTGCACCCAGGTGGCAGCGGTGCAATTCGAGGGAAAGGAGAACTTGAACGATGTCCAAAGGGAAGGAATATCGTAATTAGGGAAGTGGAAAATAGAACTGAGCTGAAGGAATCTGGTTCTGACTGTGCGTGTCTGTGCTCTGGGCTGTAAATAGGGGCCTCCATGAAGTGTGTGGGGCCAAAAGACCTTGCTGGAAAACAAAACAAAGAAAATCAACAACAACAAAACATGAAGTTCCTCGTGCACGGGTTTTTGTTAAATCTTGCTTTTCATGGTTAATATTTCCCCACTGGTCTCTTTGAGGGCCCCAGTGATCTGCCTTGGCCATTTCCATTCCATGACTGCTGGGCATCACCCACGCAAGCTCCATGCTGGAGCTTTCAGCACTTTTCTCTGTCTGCTTTGTCGTTTGCTGGCCTAACCCTGTGGTCTCTGTGACATGGGCCTCTCCGCGTCACTGTCTAAGGTTTCATGTCTTGGATCAATTGGAGTGGAGCAGCCTGCTTTGTCTGTTTGTTTGTTTCTTAAGCAGAATAGTGCTCCCAGACATTTTATTTTCTTATCCAGAGTGAGAAGACAGTAATAAATATGAAGTACCCACCTCACAGGACAAGAGGAACCGTCAAAGTGGATTTCTGTTATATTCCCTGTCCTGTGCCCAGTGCAAAGTGGGTGATTAATAAGTGCTTATTCTGAGGGGGTGAATGAAGCCAAAGCACCAAAGTAAAGCGCCCTAGTGTGTGCAAAACCCAAATCCAGTCCCTGCCTCTGTCTCTCGGAGTTGAGGGGGACACAGCAGTCCCTTCAAGACAGGATGGGCATGGGAGACGAACATGCCTGAAGTCGAGCTTGAACGTGGCTCTGTCAATGTACTGACTGATCTCAGGGTGACTCAGTTTCTCATCTGTACAATGGGGGCATTAATAGTATCCGCCTTCCTCAACGGTCCCAAGGAAGAAAAGTCATGACTATAGATGGTGGCATGACCCATGTGTGGAATATGTGCAGCACATATTAGCTACGAGGATTATTATTGCAGGTGTTTTTTTCTAGCACTTCTAACTTTTTATTAGCATCTCATTGCCTTTATGGAGGTGAGCAGTTATCATTCAAAGCTCCACAGAGGACTAAGGACCGCCAATAGACCTGCACTTCCTCGCCGTGCAGACTTAGAGAACCAGTTCGCCATCTCTGAGCTCCTCCCCGTTCCTTTATCTGGAAGACACAATCCCAAGGTTCCAGGGAAGATAAAGCGAGGAAGGTCTGCAGGAGCCACTGACGCATACTTTATCCAGTGAACACCTCTTGTCCCCAACTCTCTCCTTCCAGATTTCTGCAGCCTCCTCCGGACTGCTGTCTCCTTGGCAGTGAAGCCGGGCACTGCCTCTTACACATGCCCCAGTTAATATTTCAAACGTCCTGAGTTTCTAATTGTGGCGAAGCCTAAGAGCCACCTAATCCGCCCGTGTATTAACTGCTCTGCCTCCAAGCGGGCGCCTCTGGACCCAGGGCTGACACTTGCTGAGTTAATAATGACTCGATTCATTCCTCGCACCAAGTGCAGGAACCACATAATCTGCGGGGCAGAAATAACTCCTGTAATTAGAAATGCCTGAGGGAACCCCCCACAAAGGGCCTTGTAGCTTGGCGTGTGGGAACCCCCTGCCCCCTCTGTCTCCTCTGGCCACCCCCCCAACGCCACAGGGCCTCTGCTGTTTTCTAAAGCCTGCTCAGACCTGGCGTCTCTAAGAGACAGGCTCTCCAAGGGATGGCATTCCAGTCCCAGAAATATGCTCAGTAGTAGCCCAGGCTTCCCGGTGCCCCAGGGCCGACTCCTGTCTCCACAAACCGGCCTCCTAGAAGCGCAGGCCAGCAGCCCCTGCAGAAGCGGAAACCTCCTGCCAGGCCTTGCGCCCTGCCTCTAGGTAAAAGGGGAAGACTGCCTACCTCTAAGGATGTGGGAAGCCCCCTTCCTAGCCAAGGCAGAAACTCCTATTGTGGGGTACTAGAGGGAAAGAGGTGCAGTGGTTGAGCAATGCCCAGTGCCAGGCTAGTACTTTTCCTCCTAAGGAACCCTGTCTCAGAAGCTTGCAGGGAGGAATACAGGGGGTTTCAGAGGCCAGCTCCCTCCTCAGTGAAGCTGGGTGGCCCTTCAAGAGCTCCCAGAGGTGACCTTTTCTCAGGTGTAAGATGGAGGAGGGTCGCAGGCCTCCTGGAAGGGTTGTGACAGTGGGTGTGCAGTGCCTGGCTGTGGGTACATCCTCAAAGGAATTTGTCTCCCTCGCCATAAAGTGTGACGCAAAGTCACGTCCACCTGACTTAAAGCAGAATTAGGAGGCTTTTTTAAGCATTTTGAATGGAATGTGAGGCTATGTCCAGCACTGGAACAATCTCCAACAGGCCACATGGTGGTCTTGTACCCTACAGTTCTCTCATACCTGTGAGGTAGGTCTGAACATTCCCACTTTACAGATGGGATTGTTAGATCATGGATGACATGCAATTTGTCATAGATCTATCTACTAACAAAAGGCAGAGTTGGGATTCCAATGCATGCCAATATGTTACCAGTGTCTCCATTTTTTTTCTCTTACAGTGTGTTCTGTTTCTTACTAGCGTTATAAGATGTGCAGAAGTACACACACACACATGCACATGCACACACACACAGAATGTTCTCCCATTCTTAGTCTTTACCACATGCCTGGTGGGTAGCCAGGGCAGACGCTGAAGTTATTAGTGTAGCAGCCCATGTGACCATTTCATGTCCATTCAAACAACTTCTGAAAACAGCTTGACACGTTATCCTAAAGTGCAGGATTTCCAAACAAATAGATCTCTCGCTTTGAAACGAGGATCAACCCTTTTCAAAAGTCACCTTGGAAGACTGCTCAAAACAGTTAGATCCCTGCCTGCTGGAAAGATCGCGGATGGGCTCCAGCACTGAATGTGTGCGTTCAGATGCTCAGCAGGAAAGGAGCCCTGCAAGCTGTAGAATCTCAGGGACACCAAGGTAGAGACCCTTCTAAAAATCTTTAAAACCAGCAAACTCTCTAGAAGTGAACTCAGTATAGGAAAACCCAGGTTAATGAGTTACAGTCATGTCTAGTGAATAGGGTGATAAGTAACCCTTTGGTATAAAAAAAGTAAATGAATGAATCAGGAGTGAAAATAAAGCAAGAGAAGCACCTTTCTTTTGTAATTAGCACCCCAGACCCCCATGGGTCACAGGCAATGTTATTTGAGAAGTGTTAACACACATACCTGGTACTCAGCAAGTGCTTTGCAGGTGCTGTTTAAAAGAACCTGTGTTAAAAATAAATTCATCTCATTCTTCACAGACTTTGTTCTTTTATAAAGTGAGTCATGGGTTTTATATATGACTGGGTGAAATTTTTTCCAACCGAATGCTTCAAATCACAGGGTTTTGTTTTTACTTCCTGTACCCTTCTTGTCCAGTGAATCTCTCAAAAAGCAGGTCCCTTCCTTTGAATTGAAGACGATACTCTACTCACATGTTGTAGGTAGTGACCTCCTCTTTGAGTCATTGAAGAATAAGCCTTCGTAAATGTTAATAAGGCTTTTTAGTCACAAAGTGCTGAATCTGGTGGCTACACTGAAAAATGACCAAGGGTATGAAAAAGACAAAATGGACATTTCTGTGAGAGTTAAAGGGAGACTGGCTTCTGATGAAAATTCTGGAAGCAGTAACCTCTGGCCTGGAAAGAAAATAGATAAGCCTTGAGAAGTGGACTAAAACTGCCACTGACCAGCTGTGTGACCCTGAGCAAATGGTCTCAGCTTTCTGGGTCTCAGTTTCCTTTTGGGAAATGCAGATAAAACAATGGCATTTACCTCCCAGCCCAGTTGAAAGGAATAAATGACTGAATGTCCATGGAGTTTGGGAACGTAGGAAAAGATCCATGAATGGTGGCTTTAAAGAATGTTTTACTGTTGATTGCATGTATTTGACCACAGGAGTTGCTTATTTTCTGAAATATATGGCATTGGTCTTGGATTTGGGGACGATCAAGGCTTTCAATCCATCATCACAATCTACAGGAAGATTTCAAAGGAAAAGCTGTTTATGTGTATACGTGTGGCTATGTGTCAACACTTGCTTGTGAATACGGGTGCACGTGTGCACACAGTGTAGACGTGCTTGGATGCATGCATGTGTATGTACACGTGTGTGCACCTACCTGTGTGTGTAAACATGGGCATGTGTATGTGGGCAGGTGTGTACGTGCAGCCCTGGCAAGACAGGCTTTGTCGGGTAAGGCATGCCAGCCCGGGACAGGAGGGAGTCTTCACTGAAGGGACATGTCAACTCAGTTCCCTGCTCCACGCTCTGCTGGAACCTAGCAGTGATCACTCCCATCAGATAAGCAGCCGGATCCGGGCCCAAGAGATCTCATCAGCAGTCGCAGACCATTAACAAGTCATTGCCTCCCTGGAATCTATTTTGCTGCTACTGATGCGTCCAGAACCTGGATCTGGGTTTCTCTTTGGATTCTGCTCTGTGAAAGTTGAGCTCTCGTGGACAGGAGAAGAAAGAACTAACCTTTGCGGGCATGCTACACTTTTCTTGATAATCTTTTAAAATGTAATCGTTACATTATTTTATATTTTATGGCATAATCTTTAACTGGAAATAAAATATGTATGAATGGTTATGTTCTCTGTTAAAACCATATATTATTTATTTAAATTGTATCTTATCTATTTAAATTATATATTATTTATTTAGTATATATTATGTATTAAAAGTATATGTATACTTTTAACAACATAATCTATAGTATAACATAATATAATATAAAATGTAATATATAAATTTAAGATTTGAATCATAGGAGCATGTAGGAGCCAGTGTCATAATAGGCCAGAACTGTTGTGTACAGGCCTGGAAGAGCCAATTGTTACATTTTAGGGTATTTTGCAAGCTGATTTGGAGCATTAAAACCACAGAAATTGGCAAAAATTTTTTTGAGCCAAGGCTCACTCTGTCACCCAGGCTGGAGTGCAGTAGCACAATCATGGCTCACTGTAGCCTTGACTTCCTGGGCTCAGGCAATCCTCTCTCCTCAGCCTCCTGAGTAGCTGGGACTACAGGCATGCACCACAATGCCTGGCTAATTTCTTATTTTTTGTGGAGATGAAGTCTTCCTATGTTTCCCAGGCTGGTCTCGAACTCCTGGGCTCAGGCAATCCTCTTCCCTCGGCCTCTCAAAGTACTGGGATTACAGGTGTGAGCCACCACACCTGGCCAGAAATTGGCAAACTTTACAAATTAGAATTTGCCCTCTCCCCATGGTGAGCTAATTGTTAAACATTCGTGACCATGTTACTGCGTATGTGTGTATACGAGAGAGAGAGAGAGAGAGAGAGAGCTTTATTGAGTCTCAGGTGTGTTAGTCACCATGTATACATTATTTTATTATTTTATTTATGCAGTCTTCTGGCACTGGAATTTCCTAGCTATGTGATCTTGGACAAGTCACTTTACCCTGCAGGGCCCAGCATATAGTTGTACAGGTTATTTGCTGCACAACTCAGGGAGTGCCCTTCACAGCAAAGCCTATTTGACTCTGCCCTTCACCTACACCATGAGGAGAACTATCCCCATCACGCAGCCTTGCTCTGAGGATGCTAATAGATTGGGAGGTAAAAGCTCCCCAAATGGTGAGTCCTGGTAGAAGAAGTACATGGAGTACTGTGGCCAACGGGGGGCATGTATCCCATCCAAAGGAGCAACTCCAAGCTATCATCACTATGTGGGAGGACAGAGGGACCAGTAATGCTAGATCTTTCTGATTCATTAAGCAGAAAGCAAAAATATGAATTTTTTAATGGAAAAATTCTCACTTTTTATAACACCATGAGCCTAACTCCCAGTCCTACATTAGATTTTCCACATGACTCCACCATCTAGGGGATGGTTCACAGAAGTCACCAGCCTGGCTGACAGAAATAATAATAATAATAACAACAACAACAGCTGCCACCCTTTGGCAATGGAGGATTAAAGAGTCACAGCATTGGCCAGGCTTGGGGGCTCAGCCTGTAATCCCAGCACTTTGGGAGGCCGAGGTGAGGGGATTGCTTGAGCCTGCAGATTCAATAACAGCCTGGGCAACTTGGCCAGACCTCATCTCAACAATAAATTTAAAATTTAGCTGGGCGTGGTAGCGTGCACCTATAGTTCCAGCTACTTGGAAGGCTGAGGCAGAAGGATCACTGGAGCCCAGAAGGAGGACATTGGAGTGGCTGTGAGTGTGTCACTGCACTCCTGCCTGGGCAACAGAGTGAGACTCCAACTCAAAAAAAAAAGGCCATGCTTGGTGGCTCAGCCTGTAATCCCAGCATTTAGGGAGGCTGAGGTGAGTGGATTGCCTGAGCCCGCGAGTTCGAGACCAGCCCCAGCAACTTGGTGAGACCACGTCTCTACAATAGACAAAATAAATTACCCAGGTGTGGTAGCATGCGCCTGTAGTTCCAGCTACTTGGAAGGCTGAGGCGGAAGGATCACCAGAGCCCAGCAGGTCAACGCTGGGGTGGCCTGAGCGTGCCATGACACTCCAGCTTGGGCGACACAGTGAGACTCCAACTCACAAAAACAAAAAAAGATTCACGGCTTTGGCGATTCAGGACGTATTGCAGGGGGACCACAACACTTACGAATGTGTGGCTTTGCTGAGGCCTATATTGTATCACATAATGTGGAAGTGCGTGGGCTTCAGACAAATGGAGGCAGGACTCTTTTACCACTGTGTTAGCTTCCAAGGCTGGCATAACATGATACCACAAACTGGGTCACTTACACAGCAGAAATGTATCATCTCACAGTTCTGGAGGCCAGAAGTCCAAGATCATTCTGCTGGTGAGTTGATTCTTCTTGAGGGTCTTGATTCAACTCCAGAAGGAAGGCTTTCCTAGCCCCATGTAAACGTGAAGGCAGACATTGGGGTGATGTCCTTTGACTTGAACATGCATCACCCCAATGTCTGCCTTCACGTTTACGTGGTCATTCTTTCTGTGTGTGCGTGTGCGTGTCCACATTTTCCCATTTTATGAAGATCTCTGTCATATTGAATTAGGGGCCACCCTACTCCAGTATGACCTCCACTTAGCTAATTATGTCTACAATCATCCTAGAGCCTGTTTCCAAGTAAGGTCACATTCTGAGATACAGTTGTCCAGCCCCTCATCCTTGGTTTTGATTTCCACCGTTTTGGCTACCCACAGTCAACCCTGGTCCAAAATATTATCAATATTTTGAGAGACAGAAAGAAAGAGAAACCACATTCACATAACTTCTGTGACAGTATATCATTATAATTATTCTAATTTATTATTAGCGAATGCTATGCTTAATTTGTAAATTAAGTTCTATCATAGGTATGTGTGTACAGGGAAAAACACAGTATCTATATACAGGGTCCAACATGGTCCACAGTTTCAAGTGTCCACTGATGGTCATGGGACAGATCCTGATGGATAAGGGGACTCCTGTAACAGAAGTTAGGTCTTTCAGGTAGGAGTGCAGGGTAGGTGACACAACTCAACCATAACACCCGATAAAGAGACAAAGTCTGCTTGGCATCCCCCCACCATGTGGTTTTGTGATTCTGAATGTCTGTTTCTACAGGAACTCATGACAAAGTACTATACAATCATGGTTCTTTGTGCAGAAAAGTCCTGATCTTTTTAATGGTCACTGCTGCTGACGCAAATCACAGTCAAGGCTTATGAAAGTAGTGTCTTCAGGTCAAAGAGCACAAGTTCACATGCATGGGGGAGAAGGACACACGCATTCACAGATATCAGCAAAGGTCTCATTATAATTTCAGGTGGTTCTGTGAATGAAATCACCCTTTCAGTATAAAGAAACTGAGAGCCAAAGAGATGAAATGATTTGTCTAAAATTGCCAATGAGTAAAGGACACAGGAATATTTAAATACTCAGTATGATATATGTTGTGTATATGTCTACTGTTTTGGGGTTTTTTTCTATTTGAGTTGGAGTCTCACTCTGTCGCCCAAACTGGTGGCACACTCCCGGCTACTGCAGCCTCGACCTGCTGGGCTCCGGCGACCCTTCCACTTCAGCCTTCCACATAGCCGGAACTACAGTCGCGCACTACCACGCCCGGCTAATTTTTGATTTATTGTAGAGACAAGGTCTCGCCAAGTTGCCTGGGTGGGTCTCGAACGTGCCGGCTCAGATAACCCACTCACCTCAACCTTACAAGTGCTGGTGATTACAGCCTGATCCACCGAGCCCGGCCATGTCTACTGTTAATATCTATTTTGTGCCCACTACACAGATGAAGAAACAGAGGTACAGAGAAGTTAAATAACTTGCCTAATAATACTTGGTTAGTGCATGGCCTCGGTGTACTTCAAATTCACCTTCCTTGCTTCGTGGCCCTTGCTCTTTTTTTTGCTTTGTTTTTGAGTTGCCCAGACTAGAGGGCAGTGGCATGCTCACGGCCACCCCAGCATCGACCTGTTGGGCTCTAGCAATCCCTCCGCCTAAGCCTTCCAAGTAGCCAGAATTATAGGCGTGTGCTACCACACCCGTCTAATTTTTTTTTAATTTATTGTAGAGATAAGGTCTTACCAAGTTGCCTGGGCTGGTCTCGAACCTGCGGACTCAGGGAATTCATTCGCCTTGGCCTCCCAAAGTGCTGGGATTACAAACTGAGGATGGTAGTAAAAGGCCCTTACTCTTTTATTACTATCCTCAGCAACCTGTGTATCAGAATTCAGGACTCATGGCTCACTGCCATCCTATCTTCCTTTACAGGGTACCCAGGCTGCTGTGTGTGGTTGCATAGGTTGTTGATTGCACAAAAATGCTTGGCTGAGGGATCAAGTGTGGATGGAAATCCAGCCTGCACATGAACCCCCAAGTTGTGGGCCCAGGTGTGCAAGGGTGAGGAGGGACTCCCATTTCCTGGAGGAAAGAGTGCCCCATTGTGATTCAAACAAAAGCACTCTTGCAGATTCCCAAGATATAAAGCAAACTGATCAATGATTTGCCCAGGTGCATTTAAGCCACTTTGTCCAGAGTTAGTAAAGGAAGGGAACATCTCCCCCATTACCTGGTTCCCGACAAGAATTTCCCACTGCTCCAACCCAATCTCATGCATACGTTTACAATTCAAAGTGTCCTTGACTGTCCTAAAATGTTTGCAGCAGAGAGGGGAAGAGGGCCATGGCCAAGGGCACGGGCGAAGCACAGCACAGGTCTGTGTGTAGAAGCCAGACAGGGGCTCCAGGCCCTGCTTGCCGGGATATAGAAGGACTGGGCTTGTTCACAGAAGCAGAAGCACAAACCAGAGCCTGCTGCGGGCCAGGCCACGTGCTATTCATGCAGTTGCAGCCTCCCCTGCCTGGCCTCCCCTCCACCATCCACATGCCAGGGGCTCTTCTTTTTCCCACTCAGTAGACGTTTCCTGAATGTCTGCAGCATGAGGGGCAGAGGGGCCAGCTGGAAGCAAGTTGCCCAGGTGGGGAGAGGGATGTGTGCCAGGAACAAGGAAGCACCAGAGCCGTGGGCAGAAACAGCTCTGCCTGGGGACAGTCTACCTCAGGGAGTGGCGTCCTTGGAAGAAAATTTCCAGCCGAGGTTTGTCGAGAGGGGAGGTGTTGACACCCGTGGTGGCGGCTCCTCTGACGAGGTGACCCTGCTCAGCCCAGGGGAAGGCGGCAGACACACTGTCCCATCCCTGAGGATTTCAAGCTAGCTTTCTAAAGGGAGCAGTGCTCTTCGTGCTCAATATAGCTCCAGCTTATTTCGTAGTAAATTATTCAGATGTTAATTGCATTGTAAACAAAGCGCTACCTTTCTTTCCTTTCCAATTATCGTCATAAAATGTGCGGGTGCGGGGAGGAGGGAACAGGGAGCCAGAGCCAAAGCAGGAGGCTGGGCTGAGGTTCCAGATTTTGGCTTCCAGAGGGAAGAGGCCTGTGGTGGACGCCTGGCCTGGGCCCAGGGAGCAGCGAGAAGACTTTGGTCCCCGGCCCAGAACTCCAGGGTGGGAGATGAGGGAGTCAATGTCTTGCAGCTTGTATTCCTACCCTTTCTCCTTTTCTTTGCGCCCCCCCCATCCCAGCAAACTGTTTAAATCTATCCAGCAAGAGCTACAAATGATGGTGACACCTTTCCCAAGGTGGTGGCTGGGTTGGAGGGGGAAGCCTTTGCATGTCGCATAGACCTGGCGGAGGCCGAAATCCCAGGCCCAGTAAACCGTCTGAGTATGACTTCAGCACCAGATACCAGGGAGCCCAGGGGCCATGATTCTCCCCTTTCCAGTCACCCTCTGTTCCCTGCTGCATATGAGTAGGGGTCTGCAAGAGCCAGGGAGACAGGGATAAGGAGCTCAACCTTGGCTCTCCATGGGGTCTGAATTCACCGTGTACAGCGAATCCACTTTGGCTGCAAAGAGCCAGGCTGCTTCCCCTCTCTCCACTGCTTCCTTTGGAAATGACTGCAGTCCTAATTAAAAGCAAATTGCTTAATCTTATGGCATCAGGCGAGGGCGGTGCTCAGCGGGAGTGGGGGGAGTAGCAGCTTCTCTAAAGGGACAGAAAACCATGCAGAGGAAGAGGAGGTAATCAAAAGAGAGGGGGACTGTTCCCTCCATCGGGCCCTGCTTCGTGTCTGCAGAACCTGCCTGCTCTTTCTCTGCCAACGGGTATCCGACCCACGGGAGGGATATTTGTGTTGACTAGTGACAGAATGATCTGAACTCACCCAGAGATGAGCCAGTCTGGTGTGAGGCTCGTTTTCTTAATTCTGGATAATGATGTTCCTGAGGAAGACCCCAAGGTAGTCCTCCCATAGATATGCCAAAGAAACTCTTGTGAAGGTCCCGATTCCCAACGTCATTAGCGCCAAGCCACATTTAAAGACCACCGCGTTGTTTATAGCACATCTTAGCCTCCTTCTCGCCCAGGAATGGGCTGGAAATGAACTATTTCCAGAGTGATTTATTCATGCATGGCATGGAGTCTCCATCACCCCCATCCCCCTGACATCCATTGCTGGAGACTTTCTGATTGCCCCTGAACCACTGGTCTCTGATATCCCCAGGGCTGATCTCTTTCTTTTCATAATCTTTAGAAAAAGTAAGATTCGCTCTCTCCCCTCCCCATCTCTCTATCTCTCTATCTCTGTCTCTCCCACCCTCTCTCCCTCCTTTTTCCCCCAAGTTAACAAGGAAAAAGGCACTTGGCACTTGAGGGCTCCAAGCTAGCAACAGGACAGCATGCCCTATGCAGCATTGTCCTCCACACAGCTGGGGGTTGGGCCGGTGGTCAGCTAGGGGTGGCTGCAGAAAAGGGACCTAGGAATGAGATGTCAGGAACTGGTCCTATGCCTAGGATGGTTAATACCATCTGCAGGGGTTGGTAGTTGGGGACACCCCCTCCTCCCACAAGACCAAGCCTTGGATGCAAGTGGAGGAAGCAGATATAGCTGAGAGATGTTCCTTCTATTTCAATCAGAGCTCGTTTTAAGCATCAGTAGAACCTCCTGGAAGTTGCTTTAGGTCAGAAATGCTTTGAGGCAAGTTGGAAGGTGTGTGCAACCAGGGTGGACATTCTTTCACTCATTCGTTCATTCCCCTGCATTCATTTATTCATCTGATACCTATTGTGTACCCCTCAGGTCCCAGCCGCTGAGGAATAAGTCCTGGAGGGACAGAGCTGAATAAATCCGGATTCCTCCCCTCAAGGAGGCTGTGGTCTAACGGAAAGCTAGCTAGACAAATGAGCAAAGCAATCACACCTGGGTGTAATAGGAGCCGGGATGGAAAATTCATAGGGGAGCACTGAAGCCAGATCAGAGGTGTCAGGAAAGGCTTCCTGGGCAAGCAGATCCTGAAAGAAGAGGCAGAAAAGGTGAAGGAGGGGAAATGGAGAGGAGACTGGAGAGGTCTTTCAGTTCCTCACTGCACTCCCTAGGAATGAGGTGGCCTGACCAGAAACTTGTGCTTAGCTGCCATGGCATGCCAGGTCTCCAAACACCATCCCAAGTCACTAAGCCAACATCACCAGCTCCAAATAAGTCAATAAGCAAATGCACAAATAAGCAGCAATAGAATCATTTACTCTCAGTGAAGGGTGCAGGAAGCGACCAGAGGGGTGGCTCCCAAAATGGCGCTGACACACCAGACAACAAAGGCCCTCGGTCTGGCTTCTGCGAGCACAATTCCCCAGCGCACGCGAATTTCAAACCTTCCCGCTCGCAAATTTCAAACTTGCAAGCCTCCAATCCGTAGCCAGCTTTGTTAGGCGTCCAATAGGACCATAACACGGCATTGGCCCCACCCTACTCCCCTGCAGCTCCTCCAATAGGAGCATGGCACGGCCCCTTCCGGCCCCTGTCAGGCTGATAAATACAGCCCTCTCCCCGCAACTCTCTCTCGGTCTCTCTCTCTTTCTCTCTCTGTCACTCTCTCCCTCTCTGCAGCTCTCTCCCTGCCTCTCTCCCACTTCCTCTCTCTGTCTTACTCTCTCTCTTTTTCTTTTTTCCTGTTACAGATCCCCTCTGTAACAGCCGCTTTAATAAATCTCTTGGTCCTGGCCGGGTGTGGAGTCATTACTGGCCCCGAACTTCCTTCACTCAGAACCAGGTAGATCGGATCAATGAACAGTGCTCTTCAAGCTCGGCTGAAGTAGCAGCACGTGTTTCAGACAGCCCCAGACACAGCAGGTGGACAGTTGAGTGGCAGCTGGAGGTGGTACCTTTCCAAACACAGGTCCTGATTTGCATCTAGAATCATTGATTATGGGATTTGTTGGGTGTGCCCCCTCCTCGTGTTTATTTTTTACTCTTCTAAAACCACAGCAATAGCTCAAATGTGTAATGGAATAAATGTCCTAAGGGGTTCCTACCTATTATCATCTGTGGTTCTCATAACAGATTAGAAGGAGTGGGAGCATCCCTCTGGACTTTTGATGCAGCGACGGAAATACAGTTAAATTTGGCTTAAGCAGGAAACAAGATAATTATTGACTCTGGCGAATCAGCAATCTAGTGTAGTTGGCTTCAGATGTGGTTTGATCCAGGCACACAAGCAATGTCATCAGGACTGTTTTCCTACCCCTCTCAGTCATGCCTGTCTTTTGTGTCAGTTTCATTCTGGGATGTTATTATAGGCCCTTGGTGTTGGCTCCAACATTCCAGACTCACCCCAGATTTCCTGCTAACAGACCCAGGAGGGCGAAAGTATCCTTTGCCTGAACATCCCGTTTAAGTGTATGGATTCATTCTGCCTGGATTAGCCAAAGTCACATGTCCTTCTGTGAACCAATCCCTGTGGCCATGGGGACAAAACAACAGCTGATTGACTAGGCTGGCACAAGGGGCTCACCCTGGAATCACCTATGTTGGCTGGGGATATATGGAGCTCTGGTCATCAGGCCTGGGACACACACTTTATCCTGGAGCTGGGTGCTGAGTCTCAACTAATGTGTATAAACTGAGAGTCGGGTAGGGCTGTATCCTGAGGAAAAGTTTTAGTAAGAACCAAAAGTATGAGGGCATGGATGCCGGGATGTATAAAATACAAATATTCATCTGTAATCCTATACGTTCTATTAGCTTCATTCAACGAGGTAAAAAGAAATGGGTGGAATTCATTACAATAACAGGCTGAATTTGACCCAGTATATCCAAGGTATTACCATTTCACCATACAATTCATATAAAAAAATATGAACCAGATATTTTGCATTCTTTTTTCATCCTAACTCTTCCAGAGCTCATGTGTATTTCCTGCTTGCAGCACATCTCAACGGGATGCTAAAATTGTATCCGAATTCCTTGATTTGTATTTAGATTTCATAATATTTGTGGTTTAAAAAGTAAGTTCACCTGCCCAAATGAGAACAAGGTGGCCTGTCCAGAGGTTTGTGCCCAGCTGTCAGAGCGTGCCTGGATACTGATGATCAGTTTTCGAGTTTAAGTAAATTAAAATAAAACAAAATAAAAAATTCAGTTCACTAGTGGCTCTAGTTATGTTTTCAGTGTTCAGTCGCTAGAAATATTTAAAAGTATCTTGTAGTATTCAGAAGTATAGAGACAGTAGGAAGGTAACTGAGCACAGTGCTTAATAACATAACAAGAATCCAGTAAGTACTTCCTGTGAAAGGACTGACAGATTCTAATTCTGCCCCTGACATGGATTGGCTGTGTGACCTGAAGCAAGTTATTTAACCTTTCCAGGCCTCGGCTTTGTTTGTTCAGAATATTACAAGATCCACTCTGCGGGACCCTTGTAAGACAGGTGACTCTCCTAGGCTCCTAGAACTTAGTAAATGCACAAAAATGGAAGCTATTGCTAATTAATTGAGCCTCAATCTAAGGCAGTCTCTCTTCTGACACCTCTCTTTACAATTTTTGTTCGATAGAATATCTTTTCTGACTCAGACAAAGCAAAGAGATGAAAAGATTGCAAAGTACAGGATGAATGTGGTAATCTCTGGGCCTTTAGGCTTCTCTCTGGCTAACGAGTAGCAGAAGCTTTTCATCAAATCATCTAGTTTGTATTCAGGGTGACGGGGGATGTCTTTACAGATGATTCTTCTACTGAACAAATGAAGACACGGACTAATTTTGGTTTTTGTACTTACTCTGTACCTGGCACTGCCCTAGCTACTTTAAGTTCCTATCTCATTCAGTCCTTCCAATCTGTGGGCTGTAAATATTATTCTTCCAGTTTTGCAGACAAGATTCATTGATGCAAGGACCTTGTGCCACATTGCCCAGCTAATATGTGGTAGCACTGGGATTCGGCTTCACAGATTCCAGAACTACAGTCAAATCAGGAGTAATACTGAGATTCCAAAGAGATGCCCCGTATATGAATTGATTTTTTAAAATTTGTGGTGGCAATTAAAAAATTAATTTTTGAATTGATTTTTAATTTTTTTTAATTAGTGGTACCGGCCGGGTTTGGTGCCTCAGCCTGTAATCCCATTACTTTGGGAGGCCAAGGTGAGTGGCTTGCCTGACAACATGGGTTCAAGACCAGCCCAGGTAACTTGGCAAGACCTCGTCTCTACAATTAAAGAAAAAACAGCTAGGCATGATAGTGTACACCTGTAATTCCAGCTACTTGGAAGGCTGAGGTGGAAGGATTGCTAGAGTCAAGCAGATCAACGCTGGGGTGACCGTGAGTGTACTCCAGACTGGGTGACAGAGTGAAACACCAACTCAAAAAAATAAAATAAAATTAGTGGTTCTTAACCAACTATATAGGTATTAGCTGATTTTCAAAGCAATTATTTAAAAAATTATATAAAAAAAAAGAGAAAAGAATGAGGGGTTTTGTTTAATTTCCCCAATCAGCTTCTCACTCATGACTTTTGCCCCAAGAATTGAGTTTGCTGAAGAGTGCCCAGGCCACTAATTGTGTTTTTTATTTTTCTGGATTTTTGATCCAAACAATGTAGCAAAACTTTTTTTTTTTAGCCCATAGAGGCCACACTCCAGATTGTGTTAAACTCAAAGGAATTTCATTTTTAAAGTTTTAAAAAGAAATCATAGGGTTACAGGTAAAGATGTAGCCACAAGAGTTTCTATCACAACTTGTCTATAATAGCAAATTTAAAAACAAGACAGGAATGTCTAATAAGAGGAGTTCATATAAATAAATATGAATACATTTGCAAGATGAAATATTTTCTCTTTAAAATGACACTATAAAATAATAATTAGCATGATGAAAAGTATTTATCTTTGAGCAAATGGAGGGAACAGGCTATCAAAAAAGTGTGTGAAGTGTATTTTTATTCTATTTTTAAAAATCATCTTCATATAAACAATAAGCATATGGGTATACATTCAAGGGCTAGCAGTCATTTTTATTTTCTCGTCTGTGTGTTTACATATATTCTCCTCTTTTTTTTTTTTTTGAGTTGGAGTTTTACTCCATCTCCCAGACTGGAGTGCAGTGGCACACACCTGACCTCCACGGCCTCGATCTGCTGGGCTCAGGCAATCCTTCCACCTCAGCCTTCCAAGTAGCCAGAACTACAGACATTCGCTGCCATGCCTGGCTAATTTTTGGATTTATTGTAGAGACGAAGTCTCACCATGTTGCCCAGGCTGGTCTTGAATGTGCGGGTTCAGGCAACCCTCTCACCTCAGCCTTCCAAATTGCTGGGATTACAGGCTTGAGCCACCATGCCCGGCTTCATTTTTTTATAATGAAAATGTATGGATATTGAAACTTGGGTAGGAGCACATTATATTTTATCTTTAAAGGTATCATTCAACAAATTATCTCTAACATGAATGTTCAGATTTTTAAAAGATAGGTATATCAGCAGATAAGCAATAACGGCCATGGAGTGTTTGTTAGGTAGCAGACATTTTCTTTTTTTTAATACCATGTTTATAGTAGTCTCACAATACTCCTAGAAGTAAGCGAGGTCTTCCTGACCACCCAACCAGGTACCGAAGACATGGTGCCCAGGGCTCACAACTCTCTCAGAGGCCCATGGAAACATTTTCATCTCCTTGAAAATCAGAAGGAACAAATAATATCATTCAGTCTGGATTTTGAAAGTTGTCAAATACAACTTTCAAGTTTTTAATTTTATTGAGAAGGGGATTCATGAAAGCAAAAGTGCCTAGGCCCACAGAAGCCATAGTGGTACCTGGGTAGGACAGTTTTTATTTTATGGAGAAAGAAGCCCAGACTTAGGATACAAACCTTCATCAGGCTGCCAAGTGGTAGAATCCAAATTCGAATTATAGTCTGTGAATTCCCCACCATGTTACCCTGTCCCTGCTTTTTAAAATTAACTTTTAAAAATATTTTTTAAATTAATTAATTAACATATTTATTTAGTAGAGACAGACTCTTGCTACGTTGTCAAGGCTGGTCTTGAACTCCTGGTTTCAAACAATCTTCCTGCCTTAACCTCCCAAAGTGCTAGGATTGTAGGTGTGAGCCACTGGGTCTGGCCTTAGCATTAACTTTTTAAAAGCATTGTTTTCCAACATCTCAGTAGAGCTCCATTATTAATCAATTTTCCTTAAGAAGAATAGAGTGTTTATAAAATCTTACCCTTTCCTTCCACAACTGCCCACCACTAGCCACTAGGTGATTTTGCATGATCCCTGCATTGACGACCATGTGGTTTGTGTAAACTATAAATATTGAACAGCATGTGTTGATGTCTTGTCTGCACCTCTTAGCAGAGAAAGTAATAGTCTTAATGGGCAAAAGTCTATGAAATAAGTAATAAGTCTTCATTTATGATCCCGTGGTAGCCGGCTAATGAATCTTAACCCTGTTAGCAGCCACATGATGGAATCAAATTGGTTTTCCTTCATCTCAGTACCAGACCGAAGAACTTAAAGATAGGACTGTTTTCAAATCTCTCTTTAAAAATTTAATTTCTGATTAAATATGAGTCACAAAATAGAAAGTTGGAGGCTAGATGGGTGAAAAGGGGATTGGGAAATGAAAACTTAATCCAGCTAGCTTGCTGGCTTCTGAGAGCTCCTGTGCTTTGATTCCTAGGACAGGTCATGAGTCAGGAGCTGGTATACATTTTCTGTAAAAGACCAGACAGTAAATATGTTAGGTTTTGTGGAACAGTCTCTGTCGCAACTGCTCAATTCTGCTATTTCAGCACGAAAGCAGCCATAGCTATTATGTAAAAAAATGAGTATGACTATATTCCAATAAAACTTTATTTATAAAAACAAGTAGTGGGCCAGATATGGCCCACAGGCTGTAATTCGCCAATCCCTGGGGGTAGATCTTACTACCATTCATGGTTCAGATAATTCCATGGGTTGAACACAAATCGTAGTGTGATTTACTCAAATCCCTCACCATGGCCTCCAAGGCCCTTGTGGTGGGGCCCTGGCTTCTCCTGGGGTAGCACATTTTCCACGCCTCGGACACACTGGTTCCTTTCCACTTTCTAGAAAGACTGAATTCATTCCCACTTCATCTCCTTTGTCCTTGTCTGGCCCTTTTCCTAGAACAGGGTCGCCAGATTAGCAAATAAAAACCCAGGACACCCAGTTAAATTTGAATTTCAGTTAAACAACTAACAGTTCTTGTAGTGTAAGTACATCCCATGCAATATTTGGGATATACTTGTATTAAAACGTGTTTTTGTGTGTGCCACATTTAATTGGACATCCTGTATCTTGTTTCTTTTTTTGACAGCCCTACCCTGTAATCCCCTCCCTCTGATCTTTACGTGGCTGCCTGGTTCTTGTTTTTCTCTGCAAATGTCACATCCTCACAGTGTCCTCTGCTGCCTATCCTATTCAATTGGTTTCCCCCTCAAGGCTTTCAATCAGTCTAGCTGTTTGATTTACTTCATATCTGAAAGTATCTTATTTATTTGCATACTTGACTAAGATCTGTCCCTTTGTAAAAATGAGGACTCTTTTATTCCCTAGTATTTGCCTAAAACAGTCCTTGGCATATAAAGTTTCTTCAATCAACATTTGTTGAATCATTGAATGAATGAATGAGTTTTAATCATATTCACCCAAAAGCTAAATATGCCCCCAAAGAATGAGTATATGAATAAAACTGGCATCTACCGAGCACCAAGAATATAACAGACATGGCCCAGCTGATGGCTTCCTCCCAAACTCCAGAAGTTCATGAAGCAACTTGTATCCTCAGTTTAAAGGGGTGGAAACTGAGGCTCATTAAATCGCTGTAACCATCTCAAGGCCTCAGAGGCAGTAAGCAGGGGCGAGGTGGAAATCAAGTCTGCTGTTTTAACCCCAAACTCTAAAGTCTTCTAGGTCCTAAAAAGAGTCTGTGTAAATCAAATGTGTGTGCACTTTGAATTTCATTTCATTAGAGCACTAATAAAAACAAAAGAAAAAAATCTGTCCTATGTGGAAAGGAAAAACCACTTCTTGGGCATCATTGACTAATTTCTTTTTTTTTTTTTTTCGAGCCCCTGTTCACTTTATTCGAACAATATTTTTTTTCTCTGTGAAACTAAGTAGAACTGAGGAGGAATCAAAGAAAACCTCATATATTAAACTCTTAAACTGAATCTTTGAATTCAAAGTAAGGGTCAGTAGGAGAGGGACCACTTCTTTTAACCTAACTCTTAGCAACTACAAAATATGCCAAATAAAAGCCTTGAAAACAAAAAAAGCAGAGCAAAACAGAATAATGCGTTAGCCTGGGCTTCATTTTTCCAGAACTTTCTGCCCTCTGCGGGAAAAATCGTGATCTTACTTCACCACGTTCTCATAAAGAATTCACTTTGCCATGTTTGCTAACTTTCTTTCCCTTTTCTCTGGGTTGGTCTGGAATGTCTGTCATTTTCCCTCCAGAGGTTGTATCTTCCGATCTGAAAAAGCCAAGAAGTGCAAGAAGCAAATGCATATTCCTAAGTGTCAGAAGCCAATCTGAAAAGCCTACATACTGTATGATTTCCCACCTGACATTCAGGAGAAGACAAAACCATGAAGACAGTGAGTGACAGGGTTGGGAAGGGAAGGATAAAGAATCTTTAGGGCAGAGAAACTACTATGTGTGATATTATAATAGTGAAAACACGCCATTACACATTTGTCCAGACTCATAGGATATACAATCATCCCTCCTCATTCAAGGGGAAAGTGTTCCAAGACTCCTGGTGGATGCCTGAAAATGTGGATAACAGATTCTATACACACTATATTTTCTCCCATACATACAGACCAATAATAAAGTTTAACTTAGAAATTAGGCACAGGAAGAGTTGAACAATATCTAATCATGAAATAGAACAGTTATAACAATATACTATAATAAAAGTTATGTGAATGTGGCTGCGCATGGTGACTCATGCTTGTAATTCCAGCACTTTGGAAGGAGGTTGAAGCAGGAGGATTTCTTGGGCACAGCAGTTTGAGACTAGACTGGGCAACATAGTGAGACCTTGTCTTTATGAAAAACATTGAAAAATTAGCCAGGTGTGGTAGCGTGCACTTGTAGTCCCAGCTGCTCGGGAGATGGATGTGGAAGGGTCGCCTGAGCCCAGAAGATGGAGGTTGCGTTGATCATGCCACTGTACTCCAGCCTAGGTGACAGAGTAGACCCCAACTCAGAAAAAAAAGGTTATGTGGTCTCTCCCTCTCTCAAAATATCTCACTGCAGACTGCAGTTGACTGCAGATAGCTGAGACCTTGGTAAGCAAAGTTGCAGATAAAGGAAGACTACCCTACAACACCAAAAGCGAATCCTAATGGAAACACTGAAGTTTGTGGGATAATGATGTGTCCGTGTAAGAGCATCGATTGTCATAAATGGTGCAGGATGTTGACAGCAGGGGAGGCTGTGCACGTGTGGGGACGGGGCAGCATGGGAAATCTATCTCCTGCTCAATTTTGCTGCAAGCCTAAAACTTCTCTAAAAATACATCCTCTTATACAAAAGCAAAGCCAAGAAGCCACATTGTCTGATCTTGTTTCTTTGAGCGGGAAGGGCGTGGTGGCTTGTTGCCACGGTGTTCAGAAAAAAATGTGGCTGTGTTCACATTTTGGGGTTAGCTGCTACCACCCAAAGTGGGTGCCTCGTCCTTTGGTGGCCTCGTGCCCACAAAATCACATATAAAGTGACACACACTTTGTTCGCCATCCAAGAACACTGATGCACATCTATAAACTGCACATCTGAAGGATCGATCTTATTGATTTTCTTTTTTCCAAGTGCCTCTGTCAGAATGAATACAAAGCATTACACACTGCCTCCCAAACTCATCGGCATGTTATTGGGTTACTGCAGTTTTGTAGGTGCTAGCCACAGTTACTGCTGCATTATGTTTTCTGGAAAAAAAAAAATATGCAGGAAATTGTCAAATTTTTTTAATCCCTGTATTGCCTTATTAAAAATTCTCTGACTTCCCAAGCCACTTCAGAAATCCTCATGAAAAAAAAAATGTGTGTGTGTGTGTGTGTGTGTGTGTGTATCTATATATATGTGGGGGGTTTAAAATACTTCGGATCTTGAATGATGAAAAAAACAAAGTTTGCAAAGTAAGATTAGTTCATTGATGAATGGATGACAGGGATACTACAACAGTGACACTGCCTCCCTGGTGATCCTAGATCTTCCTGCACCCCTGATGATGTATAAGACGCTGATTTCTTCCTGATACCGAGGTGAACTCAGGCTAGGTTTTCCTCTGCGTTATTTTCCATCTGTGATGGAAATCTTCCTGGCTCCAGAAATTCACCTGAATGGGGTTGTTCTCTTTTTGTCTGTTTCTTCAAAGAAGGGCATGTAAGATCTCATTCTTCCAGAACAGACACGGAAGATAAGAGGTGGAAGATACCAGACACCAGAGAGCTGCCCGGCTCAGCGCGGAGAAGTCTGGAAGTCTGAAATGGGTTCACTCACAAGCTCCCCGCCTTTCCGTGCGTCTGCATGCACTAAAACTGCTGAGGACGGAATCACGGATCCCCAAACCCAGGATGTTCCTTGCACGGATTTCCATTTCCTCTTGTGTCCTGTTTTCTCCAACTCTGCTTATTTGTGCTGAGTCTAATGTAAGGAAAAGGTGAAACATTGTAACACCACAAGCCGAAGCCTTGTTCCAAGAAGTGTTGAGTTCTGTTGTTTCCTTCCCTTCAGCCTCCTCAAATTCTCCCTCTATGGGAGGCTGCTGGAGCCAAAGCTGCTGCTGTGTTAGGTCGGTGCTGATATTAAACTTCCGAGCACCCCATGATCACCCTTACCTAGAGGGTACATTTTCCCCCTCCCTCCACAGCAGGAATGTCCATTCTCCTGAGGGGGGAAATTAATTCTGAGTTTGGTCCACATTTAGACTGGTGCGTTTCCTGTGCAAACTCCGCTGACATTTATGAAATCTAATTTAATAGATGTCCATGATATACCAGTCATTAACATACTGCAAAATAGCTCCAGAGTAACCCATTTTAATCAAATAAATTGTTGCTGCCGTCACCACGGGCTGTTCCTTTATGCCAGAGAAGGCAGAGGCAGCTAGCAGGGGACCGAGTTTGTTTGGGGCCCTGTTTGGCGGACCGCGGTTCTGCCCGACGATGCATCCAGGGGCCTGCCTCCCCCCCTGTTCGCTCCTGATATGAGAAGATGAAAAATTGCTGATCATATATCATCTCCATAAATCTTACCGACAATAAGTCATAAAGCCGTGTGTCCTTACATATGGCAGGCGCCCGGGGATCATGTTGCCATATGTGAACAGCAGCTTCCGGAAAGAAAAAAATAAAAAAGAAGTTCTGTTGCAAAAGAACAACTTCTAGAATCGCTTTCTGTAGGTAGAGTGAGCGTGCCTCTTTCTTTCCCTCCTCTATCCCGTTTTATTTTGATTTTTTTTTTCCTTTTCTTTGCCCGCCTCACCATGGGGCTGCCTCTTTTTGTTCCAAATTACCATCGGAAGAATTCCCAGCGCGCTAATTAGGAAATTTTGTGGTTTGCTAAATTCCCTTTCTGCCTGTCACAACAGAATGAGTGAATAATCACCCCCAGCCAACGTAGGACACAGGTATTCAGGCTTTTGTGTGGCAAAACAGGGGCTCTTGTTTTCTCTGGGGCTACTCCCAGCTGACCGCGAGGCCCCTGCCCGAAAACTGTCCCCAACTAATGAGAAATGCCTATTTATTTTTAAAACCCAACTCGTTTTCATATCTATCAGTTAAATTAAAGGAGACAGGAGAAGATGGTCTCTCAGGCCCAGCCGGGCTGGAGCCTGTGTTCTCCAGACACAATGAGACAGGATCATCCAGCCTCAGGCTGGCAAGGAAAATAGGCCTCTGTTTTCTTACTTAGGGCCGGTTGCACACTTGAGATGTGGAAACGTGTATTTTTCCTTTTCTTTTTTAGTTCAGTGATTCGATTATCTGCTGCTTCTTGAACAGGGCCAGGCCCATGCACAGGAGATATACTCTCACACAGACCAGGCGGCTGGTGCCAGGGGGACTCTCCGGGGTGACACAGAAGCAAAGGACCCCTGCCATTTATCATTTCTAAGAATTCCCGTTTCCAGGCTAAATCAGGGATGCTTTATCATAGAAAGTAACGTGCGCAGGCTCTGTGTGGAGCTCTCCAGAAGCATCTTATCTGGACCCAAGAGGAGACACTCCTTTCCTGAGATATTTTATCCAAAAGTCATAAACAAAACTAAGCTCCTATTTGGTCAATAAGAAAAAACACTCAGAAGGCCAGGCAGGAAATTACAGGAGCCTAGGCGAGTGCGGGGGTGGAGGGTCAGAGGAAGGTACTACTCTCAGAAAGGGAAGTGGGCCAGGCAGGGCCAGCAGAGCTGGAGATATCCCCTTCAAAAAAGAAAAACCTCTGCTCCCTCCATCCTTCTCTCCTTGCTTTGCCTGTCCCCTGTCCCGAGATCGTGCGCAGAAAGCCCACTTTGAGCCTCGTCTGTCCCCAACCTAGAATAACATAGCACACCCCAATAGCATGCCTTGGAACTCTGGTTCACTCCTGGGGACTAGCTGGGGGAAAATCATCCCCTCCACCCTCAAAATAAGATGGTGAAGAGGACTGGCAGGTGCCCTCTTGAAATTTGGCACCAAGTATCAGACAGACTGACTTTGTGCTATTCTGATGCTAATTATTTTACCAAGTGATATTTGATTGTTTCTATAAAAGGTTTATGTCAGTGTAATTCACCACAGGCTTTTTAACGACCTCAAGATGCAAGAAAGAAATGCACCCAGAGTCCATTAAAGAATTAGGTTCTGTGAATGCCGGAGTCTGCTGAAAAGGGCCGGCCGCAGGCACCTCCTCAGCCTCAAATGAAAATAAGCATGGTGTGCCCTTGCTTAATAACTTCTTCTAAAAGAGGGGAGGAAAATCCTTTCTGTCTGTAAATTTGGCTCTTAACATGTCTTGGAAACTCTGGCATTCTGAAAACAATGTGTTTGCCTGGATTTCATGTTTCTAACTTGAATATAAAGCCAGTTCGCTGGTTGGAAATAAGAATAATTATAACACTTCACACATGGAGAGAGCAAGACTGTCTTCAGTCCTCCAAAAACAACAGCATAAAGCTTCAGTGTCTCTCCTTAGTTCTCCAAGGAACAGTCACAAAACAACAAAGTGGCTTCCCTGCCTTTATACAGGGAGAAAGTGACAAAACCAGTCAGGTGGTCTGACATTTTCTCATCGACTGTGTCTAATCATACTCTAACTTCTTTTCCTGGGACAGAACTATACTAGTCTGGAGACTTGGAGCATTGGGTTCCTAGGGATAATACCTGAGTCGCTTCTCTCATTCTTGTTTCTATTTCCTCATCTGTAAAATTGGATGGTGGTGGGGAGAGCATTTCTGCCTGAATATTTGTAACTTTAAGCTTTAAAAATACACGATTTGGGTTGGGCATGGTGGCTCATGCTTGTAATCCTAGCACTGGGAGGATGAGTCGAGAGGATTGCTGGAGACTGGGGGTTCGAGACCAGCCTGGACAACTTCGTCTCTACAAAAAATAAAAAAGTAGCCAGTTGTGATGGAGTGTACCTGTAGTCCCAACTATTAGGAAGGACGAGGCAGAAGGCTCTCCTGAGCCCCTGAGGTCGAGGCTGTGATGAGCTGTGATTGTGCCACTGTACTCCAACCTAGATGATGGAATGAGGCCCTGATTCAAAAAAAAAAAAAAAAGATTCTGTGAAAGTCATAATAAATCCCTGATTTTTGTTTTTGTAATTGAACCATAAACCACTTCCTCTTTTGGTTCTTCTGAATGTATTCTATCACCATGAAGAGAAACAGAAGCAGTTGTATTTCAAGGAGTTTATAAAAATAAAGTGTGTTTCTCATACTCATCTCTGTACCCTGACATATTGACACAGAGCCTGGCACAGAGACGCTGACCAATAATTTGTGACTGAATGAATGAATGAATGAATGAATGGGGAGGATTTAATCCAGGTCCCTAAATCTCCAAGAACTCCTCCAGAACACAACAGAAGTGGAGGCAGCCCGGCGACTGTGGTCCTGCCATCTCCTGGTGGTGTCCCCATCAACAACGATTAGCAGTGAGCAATAGCCCTGCTTCCATCCTGTGCAGCGTGACCGCTCAGGGCACACACAGCTGCTGCAACCAGCCACGAGCCGGATACCTCACCTCTGTCAGTGCTGCCAGTATGAGACAGGAGCTGTGTGCTCTGCTGAAAGGAGGCAGGGAAAGCCTCCCCCGAAGGGGAGGCTTGGTGGAAAGCTTAGAGTGATGTCCCAAGGACTGTAATATAATCCTCTGAAGGGTTTAAAGGTGTGGTACCCCCTTCCAAGGGAAGAGGGAAGCTGACATTTGCTGAGGTGTCTGTGACTCAAGAGACGTTGTTGCTTTCGAGATGAGGAAACTGGGACTCTGGGATGTCACGTAGCTAGCCCCAAAGGCGCACAGCCGGAAGGGGAGAGTCCAGGATCAAATCCATGTCTGACCAACTCCATAGCCTATGCTCTTTCTAGTTTGCCACAAGCAGAAATGAGGGGTGGAGGCTTAGAAAGAAGACAGCATTGTCAGTGACTGTGGGGACTTAGGACACAAGCTGCCTTGTAGCTGCAGAGGGAAAAGTGGCCCAGGGTTTGCATTCTGACCACGTTGAGTCCAGGCCAGCCTGAAGCACAACTTTAACCATTCCTAATTTCAGAAGACTTCTGCCCCAACACACTGCTCTGTTCCTAACAGTAGAAGAGTTTCCATAAGAGTTTTCAGCAACCCAATAATTTCCCTTCCTGCCTTCTTTCCTTCCTTTCTTCCTTCCTTCCCATCTTCCTTTCTTCCTCTCTCCTTCCTTGTTTTCTTCTTTCCTTCCTTCTCCAAGAATTTGTTGTCTTTCTATCCTGTGCCAGGCACTTTGCTAAGTGCTAAAGAAACAAAAGGATGCAAAACTAACCACTGCCCTGCCCACGTGGAACTCAGTGTTTCAGTGAGTTCGTCCGTTGTTGTGGTCAATATTAGAATTTCTTATCCTCCCCTCCATCACATCATATGACCCCTTGAGCTTAGGCATGGACATGTTACTTGTTTTCTCCAATGACGTGTGAAAGAAGATCTACATGTCACAGGTAGAAATATTGAAGAGCTGGTGTGAGTCTCTCTTCCTTATTATAGGATAGTTGAGGGCACCCTATAATAAGGAGGTATCATGAGATTGGAATCATTTTAAATGCTATGATAACCTATGGACAAGTGTCCCCACAGAGCTCACTGGTTCGACAGTATATGTTATGTGAATATGCATCTTTATTGCAAGTTCCTGAGATTTGAACGTTATTTGTTATTGCAGTGTGGTGTAGCCTATCCAACTAATGAAACTGCATTTTGATCTTGGCTTCCAACCTCATCTTTCCTTCTTACTTCTCTGAAAGCCAGACCTTCTCTTTGAGGGTATGGCTTTCCCACTCGATTTTGAGCTCCTTGAACACAGGGTCCATGTCTTATTGACCTCTGCATCCCTCACACTTGATTCAGAGTCTGGCAAGGATCAAGAGGCCTGCAGATTTTTGCTAAGTGAAGTAAGAGTTTGAGCGAAGGGAATGCCTGCAACCACAGAGTTGGCTAAGGCAGTGCTGGCCCAGGCATTGACCTGAGAGGTAGCAAAAGGACAGACTTATGAGCTTATACAGTTGTAGGGATTTGTCCAGCTAGTGGCAGGGCCAGGATTAG
This sequence comes from Carlito syrichta, assembly GCF_000164805.1. Classification (NCBI taxonomy): domain Eukaryota; kingdom Metazoa; phylum Chordata; class Mammalia; order Primates; family Tarsiidae; genus Carlito; species Carlito syrichta. The sequence continues at coordinate 1,526,267 of NW_007256045.1, forward strand.
AACTTAGGTGTGTTGACCACAAAGCCCACTCTCTTCCCATTCCGCCACACCCACTGACTTCCCCTTGACTTGGCCTTCTTTTGCTGAACTTTCTTCTCCAAAGGGTAATGTGTTGTGATGATGTGCTCCTTCACCCTCCAAGACAACCCTTCCCTTGGCAGAGTTGGGATTGCCCCTTGGAAAAGATTGCCAATCTATTATTTCTAAGAAGAAGAACCAAAATAATTTGAGTATTTGCCAGGTGGACATTGTCTGCATGAGAAATGCATCCATTATTGACACATGTTATTTTATTTAATATTCGTGATAACCCTATGAAGTAGGTCCCCTTTTTATCCCTGGGTTAAAGGCAGGAAACTATAGCTCGGAGAGGTAGAGTAACTGTATCAAAGTCACATAGCCAATAAATAACAGAGTTGGATTTTGAACAACAATGTGAGTCCGCAATGGAAGCTCTTAAAAAACTGTCTTATGTTGCATCTTATTGGAGGAGTACGCGTGATTTTATGAGAGAGAAAGAGAGAGAGAGAGAAACAGAGACAGAGAGAGGCAGAGAAACTTCTAGGGGACTGACAATGATATAGGAGTATTATTTTTCCTCTACTTGCTGTTTATCCAAGTTTGTCACTTGTGTTTTTACAGGAAGCTGTAAGGACTTCCTGCTTTTACTCCCACAGATGCTGGCCCTGATAATTCCCCTATTTACATACCTACAGGGCAAGACGAAGCCCTGAGCTGCTGACTCTTGTGGGATTTCAGGACAAGCCCTGATGGATCACCTCCTCTCCTATTATCTCTTATACAGCCTCCCAGAACTCACTGGGTGTGAATGGGGGAGGGCAGTCTTTCCTCTGTCCTTTAGTGTGGCTGCGGCTGTGAGCCCTGCAACAGACCCTGGGCTAGGCCTTTTCGTACACATTGCCTCCGTGGACCCTAATGACTGCCTGGGCCTGTCTATGGGAGCTGGAAGCCCCATTTTACAGATGCAGAAATGAAGGCTTAGCATGAAGCAGTGGTTCTCAAATGGAGGCATCTGTCACAACTTGAGAGGGGTGTACCTTGCCAAGAGGGTGGGGGCCAAGAAGGCATCCTACAATGCACAGAACAGCCCCTACAACAAAAGTCACACAGGCCAAATGTCAATAGTGGTCAGGTGGAGAAATTGTGACTTAGATACTTGACAGGACATTCTAATGATCGGGCTGGGATTTGAACCCACATCTAGTGAGGCCAGGCCCTTCATATGATGGAGCCAAGAGAGACATGAAACCCCTCAAGCCAACAGGACCCTCTGCCACCTCCACTGGTAACTCACCTACCACTAGCTTACATCTGGTGCTGCCTGAAGGGTGTCAGCTGGCCATTCTCTGGACACAACTGTAGCTTGCCTTCCTGGGCTTGTGTTCTTGATAGCAGCCTCCCTGGAGGCACATTGTCGTATTGTAAGTTTCATTTCTAAATTGCCCTAGATCACAGACCTCTGAAAGTTAAGGCCTGGATCATCATCTGAGGCCCGGTCCTGGTGTGTTTCTCTCTTGCATTAGACACCTTCTCTGTGCCTGGCCTGTGCTGAGTGTTCAATATGGGAACAAGGCAAGCAAGACATGGCACAAAGTAAATCATTATTGCAGCGGTATCAAAGGCAACCACTAGCATTTGCTGAGCTTCTCGTACCATCCCAGCATCATCTCATAGAAACTTGTGGGGATGCTCTGAGATCTGTTTTATTGACGGGTGCAGGGGAAACACAGAAGTGGGTGCCCAGGGCTGCCTGTGTAGTTAAAGAAGATGACCCAGAGGTCTGGGTGGACCCTTGTAGGAGGAGTAACTCCGTGGGCAAATAGAATGACCAGCAGCAAGGAAGAAGCCCAGGGGAGCCCAACTCTTAGTGGCTCTAAGAAAGTTCCAAGAAATAATTCAGTAAATAAAGACAGTATTGGGGGTTGATCAGATGTCTGGCATCAGATAAATCTTGTAATGACTGGTTGGGTGACTCCTTTGCAGGTAGTCTCCAACTCTCAGGGCAAAAGTCTCCAGGTTGACTTAGATGAAAAGAAGCCTGAGCAGACCCCTCTCACCTTCTCCTGCCCCGGCAACAATTTCCCAGGCTTTCTTAATACTCACTGTCAGGCAGACTTCAAGATCTCCTTGAATCACACTAAGGGTGGTTACTCAAAATAAAAGGTGCCAGGTGTGGGCACTGGGGAGGTAATTCGAATGTTTATAACATCAACAATTACAATTATTTAGATGCTCTCAAGTGGACAAGGGAGGGATTGGTGTGTAAAGGCGAGGTTAAAAGAGGCTTCTGGAAAGACAGGTCCCAGGCTGTTTCCTACAGGAAGGAGAGGTGGAGAAAGTGAGAGTGAGGGTGTTGCATTTGACAGCAGGGGAAGATTCCAAAGACCTATAATATCTCAGGAAGAGTCAAGGGTTTCCAAATTCAGATCCAGTCCAAATTCCCTAGCATATCCTGTAAAGTGTTCATCATCTGGTTCCAACTCCCCTGCAGAGGCTCATCTTTGACCTCCCTGCCTCCACCTAGGCCCAGTTCACACTTAAACCCCACCCCCTACAAGTCAACTGCAGTCTAGGGTCACTTGATGGCTTTGAGCTTTCGTCCAGCCTCTTTCCTTTCTCTGCAAGATGAACAACTCTCTATACTTAAATGCTGCCTCCTCCATGTAGCCTCCTTATATTCACGCTGCTATTTCCCCTTCACTCCTCTCCCTTGTCACGGTCCTGAATGTTATCAGTTGCCACGGTGGACTCCCTGGACAGAATGTGAGCAGCTTCTTGAGACCCATCTCCCTTTACAATGCCCTCCACACCTGCACCTAGCTTAGGCATGACTTTTGCTGAAGGTACACTAATAATTGTTGACCAGGTGGGTGACTTGCACTAGGGAAGAGCTTCCCACAATGAGAAGACTTATTTACAGAGACTAAGGATGTGTTTGCAGCTGCTCCATCCAATATAGTGGCTATTTTTTTTTTTTTTGGAGGAGAGGATCAGGATCTCACTCTGTCTCCATGGCTAGAGTGCAGTGGCACCCTCATGGCCACTGCAGCTTCGACCAGCAGAGTTCAGGGAATCGTTCTGCCTCACCCTCCCAAGTAGCTGGGACTACAGGTGTGCACCATAATACCTGGCTTACTTTTTGATTTATTGTAGAGACGAGGTCTCGCCAAGTTGCCTAGGCTGGTCTCAAACCCCTAGACTCCGGCAATCCTCTCATCTCCACCTCTCAAAGTGCAAGTGCTAAGATTACAAGCATGAGCCACCTCAACCATCCTATAGTGGCTATTAACTTTAAATTAGTGACAAGAAATTAAAATTATAAGATGCAGTTCCTCAGGTCACTAGTCACATGTCAAGGGTCCATTGGCCACATGCGGCTATGGTATTGGATAGTGCAGATATAGAACATTCACATCTTACCAGAAAGTTCCAATGGGCAGCTCTGGTCTAATCTCTATAAGGCAGGGAATGATCTCCCTCTTCTGTTCTTGTTTATACGCTCTTCCTTTTCCCCGAGATTTGCTGCAGCCCATCCTCTGGACAATTGAATGTTGCTGTGTTGCCCAGGGTGGAGTACAGTGGCAAGCTCACGGCTACCACAGCCTCCACCTGTTGGGCTGAGGCAATCCTTCAACCTCAGCCTTCCAAGTAGCTGGGACTACAGGCCAGCGCCACCATGTTCGGCCATTTTTAAAATTTATTGTCAGAGATGAAGTCTCACCATATTGCCCAGGCTGGACTTGAACTCCTGGGCTCAAGGCAATCCTCTTACCTCAGTCTCCCAAAGTGCTGGGATTACAAGCGTGAGCCACTACACCCGGCCCCTGAATGGGGCTGTTTGTATAACGCCAGGAGCTACAGAGAGGGCTTCAGCAAGCTGGGCTGGCAGAAGGTTCTCACTACTGTATGAAAATCAAGTCACTTCTCCTGGGTGGGCTTTGGGTCTGCAGAGAGAGCCCAGCAGTTGTCTTGTAAGGCACGAGTACCTGTCACAGGACACATGCTAAAGCCAAACTATCAAGTTAGGTGAACTTAGCTCCAGCAGGCTATGTGAAGTTCAGAAACGCCAGCAGGCTCTGAAACACAGATGTTTCTCAGCCTTTAATGGAAAATGTTTCAAGTGGAGAATAAGAACAGAGTTATCTGAAAGTCCTCTTGTACGTGTTTCTTGGGGGGAAAAAAACCCAGCTGCTTCCTTTCCGTGTGATCATTTGGCTAGCCCATTCAGTTAAAAGGCAGTTATTTATTTATTACTTTATTTATTTATTTTTGAGTTGGAGTCTCATTCCGTCGCCCAGGCTGGAGTGCAGTGGCACACTCACAGCCATCTCAGTGTTGACCTGCTGGGCTCTGGCTATCCTTCCCCCTCCGCCTTCCACGTAGCCAGAACTACAGGCATGCGCTACCACTCCCGGCTAATTTTTTGATTTATTGTAGAGACAAGGTCTCACCATGTTGCCCAGGTTGGTCTTGAACTCACGGGCTCAGGTACTCCTCTTGCCTCACCTTCCCAAATGCTGGGATTACAGGCTTGAGTCACTGCGCCCAGCTAAAGGCATTTATTGAACCCTAAGATCAGTGGATTTCAAATATTGGGTTTTATTTTCCTTGTTGAAGTGGATCCCTAGACTACAAACCCAGTTTATGTAGCACACATAAAGAGTCACTGCCCAAAGGGGAGCTTGGACCGCATGGACTTTGTCATCCTTTCATTGCACCCCACTGATAGCTCCTGGGCTCAGGCAATCCTGAAAATGGAACCATTCACATCGAATTCTAGGTGGTATGCTCCCTACAGCTTGTGGAGGCATGTACAATTTGAAAACTCTGGTCTATGTGCAATCCTAATTTTAAAAAAGCATTATGAAATAGGCATACTTCTACAATCGTAATAAAAATTTGCTAATTTCCACAAATCTTTCTAAGGTGCAAAGTGCTCTTTATATATACCTCATCTCATCTTCTCAACAAAAACTGGCATGAAGTCTTTGAGTTCAGAGACTCTTCTTCTCCCTTTCTGTACTCCTAGCACTTAGTTTAGTTTCTGGCATGTGTTTAATATGTTGTTTGAGGGAGGAAACAGAAGTGAGAGAAGGGCTGGGCATAATGTCTTGTGCCTGTAATCCTACACTTTGGGGCTCCAAGGTGGGAGAATAGTTTGAGGCCAGGAGTTTGAACCAGACTGGGCAGCATAGTGAGATCCTGTCTCTACACACAGCAAAATTAACCAGGCATAGTGGCTTGTGCCTGCAGTCCCAGCTACTCAGGAGACTGAAGCAGGAGGATCACTTGAGCCCAGGAGTCTGAGGCTGCAGTGAGCTATGACCACACCACTGCATTCCAGTTTGGGCAAGAAAGTGATATTCTGTCTCTAATAATAATAATAAAATAAGAATGTTTTTAAAAACAACATTTTGGGGTTGGATTTGGTGGCTCAGGCTGTAATCCCAGCACTTTGGGAGGCCGAGGCGAGTGTATTGCCTGAGCCCGTGGGTTCAAGACCATCCCGGGCAACTTGGCGAGACCTTGTCTCTACAGTAAATAAAAAATTAACCAGACGTGGCAGCGCGCACCTGTAGTTCCAGCTACTTGGAAGGCTGAAGCGGAAGGATTGCCGGCACCCGGCAGGTCGACACTGGGTGGCAGTGGGTGTGCCACTGCACTCCAACCTGGGCGACAGAGTGAGACTCCAACTCAAAAAAAAACCATTTTTTTGAAAGGGAGAGAAGGAGGATAAAACAGGGAGGGAAGAAGTAAAAAAAAAAAAGATAGAAAAGAAGAAAGGACAGAAGAGAGGGAGGGAAGAAGGCAGGAAGAGAGGAAGAGGAGGACGGAAGGAAGGAGGAAGCTTGTGATACATCATTATTATTTCCAGTTTACAGAAATATCTCCAGCTCTTCTGATCCTAAAGGGTTTGCTTTTAACCCTTATTGCACCCACCCCTCTTGTTTATTTTTTCAACCCACAAGCCACGCATGTGTGTTTAATTATTCACTCTCTTATGACACCGGCTTCTTCGTGTATAAAACTGCTGATGAAGGTCTGTCTTTCTCTGAGAAAAAAAATTCCTCTCTGAGGATCTTTGATCCTCATTCTCTTTCCCTGAAATAACACACTCCTTTCCTTGCCTGTCAGCTACAAACTGGAATCCTGCTTAAAGGATGCAAATTAAAAGTGGAGTAAGAAATGAGCCCGCCAGCAACTGGCCTTCGTGGGGCGGCTAACCTGGACCGGTGTTTAAATTCAAGTTGTGGCAGGATGGTAGGGGTGTTCCCATGCTTGTTCCATTTTTATAATGAAGTTGTAAGTCTGGAAGTGGAAAAAAATAAAAATCTCTGACACGGAGAGAAAAAAATGAGTGATCTGATGTGTTTCTGAAATTACCAAGGGGACTTCCTAACGCAGGCTGAGCTGTTGATAATGGGTCGAGCGACAGCCATGATGTTAGGAATAATTAAACCGTGAGTTCAGCGAAATCCCAATCGCAGGAACACAATTCCACAACCTCATCCCCCACTCTAACACATACACACACAGAAACTTTCAAAGGGCTTGTAACAGAACAAAGCACAGTTTTTACTATCACAAAATCTTTATAGATTGCCATCCTTGAGGTGAAGTTATATCCTTTATGGTCACATTTGGGTAGTTTCCTTAAATTATTGAAGGCATTTCGTAGGGCCTGCGTGCTTGGAACAGAGCTAGCAAAGAGGCCCCCGTCCACCGTCTGGAGGTGGGTTAATGATGGCACTCCTCGTGCGACGAGTCCAGGACACCGAGGTTAATAAAACCCGTAGCTCTTCTTCATGGGTACCAGGGGATGGTTAATGTTCAAGACTGTGCAGGACCTCGGCTTAATGTTCCATATGAAGGATGGTGCTGCCAGACAACACCCTCCCTGGTGCCAACCTCGCATATTAGCACATGCTGGAAGTGGGCTGAGCAAATCGGGACAAGTTAGGTGCTTCTCTCCCGGTTGGGTGTGAGGGGCCGGTGGTCTGGTCTCCTGGGGTCTAGAGAGGTCACCCTGCTTCTTATGCTGAGAGCCCAGGACAAGGGTTTAGGAGAGGCTGTACCAGGCCCCTGCCGACTGCGGGGTACAGGGCAAGTCCCTGCAGATCTGATGTCCTTCCTCTGTCCTAGGAAGGGCAAGAAGTGGCTTTGCCTAGGGAACAGGAAGGCAATGCATCTGTCTCATGGTTACAAGCACAGGCTTTGGGGTCATGGGAAACTAGAGTCCAATCTCAGTATCCACCTTCTATACACAGAATGTTTGTGTCCCCCACCCACAAATTCATATGTTGAAACCCCAACCCTCTCGATGAGATGATATTTGGAGGTAGGGCCTATAGTAGGTGATTAGATCATGAGGGTGAGGTTCTCATAAGTGGAATTTGTGCCCTCTTAAAAGATTATCCCTTCCAACGAGTGAGGACACAGCTAGAAGGTACCATCTACGAACCAAGAAGCCAGCCCTCACCAGACACCAAATCTGCCAGCTTCTTGATCTTGGACTTCCCAGTCCCCGGGACTGTCAAAAATGCATTTCTGTTGTTAACAAGCCACCCAGCCTATAGAATTCAGTTATAGCAGCCCAAACAGATACTAAAATGCCATCTGAATCCTGTGCTCCTTGGGCAAGTTGCCTGACCATTGTGTCTTGGTTTGGCAACTGTCTGAAACAGACCTTGAGACAGAAAATGATGGCAAGTCATTGACTTGGCAGGGAATTCTGGGATGCAATAGCAAGAGAGTGAGAAGTGTCACAGGGAAGGACCAGATGCTATGGATTGACCACCATAGGCAACTGGGAGTAATCCCATGGGGTACCTCCATGGGGCATTGTAGAGCATGAGCCTTAGAGTCTGACCACTTGAGAGAGAGGGAGCTGAGGCATTTGTACACCAACTCCTGTCAACCATTGGCTGAGGGCTGCTCACCATGCCCAAGGGCAGAGCAGGCTCCTGCGACCAGAGAAAGCCTTGGATGCTCACTCTTGGGCAGAGCGATGCTGGCAGTTGTGGAGGCATGGATAGTGTACACTGAACTAGGAAGGTCTTAGAAGAAAGGAGAGGGACAGAGTCTGCAACCTGAGGTCCAAAGTTCCTCCTCTCCAAAAAGACCAGCGCTTCCTACCTTCTAGCACTGTCTAGGGGATTAAATGAGATAATGCAGGGCTCCAATAAAATATTAGTTATGATTATTGCTAAAGGATGGGTTTTTTTTTTTTTTTTTTTTTTTGCTACAGTTAAGCCCATAGCTTAGATCTCTGTGAATTATCCACATATGAAGGCTTTCTTCAGGACTTAAGTATTTTGCTATCTTGGAAAATAAATTTTACTGTGTTTTGCATTCAAGGGAATTGAAGGAAAAAACGGTATGTGTCAAAATTGTGCTTTCTTCCCTGGGATAAGAAAGCAGGGAGGAAGGAATAAATTCTGTGCACCATGCTTAAATTAACCACAAAGGTTGTCTAGTGGCATTTTCTCCCCAGTGAGGGACAATGACTTCTTGAACTAAGAGGAGTCTGTAACGAGGAGTCTAAGGTCCTCTAAGTTTCTGGAAGACCTTCGTTTTTTAGATCATTTGAAACTTTGTTTCTGCAATGAAGTCAGTTAAAGGTGTTTCTTCACCCAGAGGGTGAAGCAACGTCCCTGAGTATCTGCCCAGAACCTCTTGTTCCGACTTCTTCAAGAACACAAGGAGACATGCCAAACAGTATTTCAGAATGGCCCCTCCAGCCTTTGGTCCGCCCTCTCTCCTGGGGCCCCAGGTTAAGTCCCTTGGAATGTGGATGGATTCCTAGAAGACATGGATTTACTGCCTTGACATCCGTGGGTGTGCTGCCATGCTGCTGTGTTGGAGACCTTTGAGTCCAAAGTATCAACCACTCTGAAGAACAGACACTGGAGAAGGTATAAGGGACTCAGCATTCAACCTGCCTGTATCCACCATAGGGCCTTTGTGGTTGCATCCTAACCAACTATACCTGTGATTGCTAAACACTCCATAAATATGAGGGGGACCCCCAAATAAAAATGGAATTAATTTATAAGAAATTGTATATTCTTACATGTTTAAACTTCAGTCTCCTTCAAAGCACTCTCCATTTGATATAATACAACTATTGAGACGTTTTTTCCACTGCTCTAAGCAGTTTTTGAACTCTTTAATTATGATGTCTTTTAGTACTTCTGCCATTTTGGGCTTCACCTTTAGGATTTTTTTCATCTGGGGATAAGCAAAATAAAGTTGCTCAGGGTGAGATCAGGTAAATAGAGAGGATAGGGCATGGGAGTCATGCTGTTTGGGGGCCAAAAAGTGCTGAACATTCAGCACAGTGTGGGCAGGTTGCTCATGTAAATCACCCACTGTGAAATGGGCAAATGCGTCAAGAGAATCTACACACACACAAAATTAACTGAAGCCAAACACAGCCTCTCACAACGCTAGCTGGTATACAGATATTGATGGGTTCCTAGAACACTTACCTAACAGGGAAAGCCTGTATCACAAGAGGCCTGCCCTCCAAAAGATAATTCTTTTGGGGGGGGTCCCCCTTGTACATGTGGACTGAGAGGAAAAGGGAATGAATGAATGAGTTTGGAAATGTACAGGGAGATGCGAGAGAAGAAGGAAGGGAACATTTTGTGATGGGAAAAAATATGTTTGGGGATTTGCAGCTTCATTTGCTGCTACCCATCCGTGATGCTGAAAACCAGGAAGCCAAGCAGACACTTACATGTAAATCTATGATTTCCCTTTTTGGTTTCGCAAATTCGGTTTCTGCCTGCTGTCATCCACTGAAGAAATGTCCCCAATCTCATTCACAGTTAAGAATAGTGTTCAGGCTGCAAAAAAATTTAAAAAGAAAACAAAACAAAACAAAAAAGAGAGATTGCAGCTCTCTTCATTTTAATGTGTGTCACTGACTCCATGGCACCCCATGCTGTAAGCAGAGTGATAGTCTGGGGACACTGGTCAAGAATCAGTCCCTGGGCCGGGCTTGGTGGCTTGGCCTATAATCTCAACATTTTGGGAGGCCGAGGCGAGTAGATTGCCTGAGCCCACGGGTTTGAGCCCCACCCGGGCAACTTGGCGAGATCTCGTCTTTACAATAAATCAAAAATTAGCCAGGCGTGGTAGTGCATGCCTGTAGTTCCAGCTACTTGGAAGACTGAGGCAGAAGGATTGCCGAAGCCCAGCAGGTCGAGGCTGTGGTAGCCAGGAGTGTGCCACTGCACTCCAGTCTGGGCAACAGAGTGAGACTCCAACTCCAAAAAAAAAAAAAGAATCAGTCCCTCCTTGACACAGTCATCTTCCAGCTCTTGAAGGGGAAAATGCTTTTAAAAAAAATCCAGACACTAAGATGCATGTCAAGAGTTCTTACAATTCAGACATCTTCACCTGCAGGTTTTAACAAATAATGGAAAGTATTTCTTCACATTTCAAGTGTTTCTGGAAGTACACAGGAATGCGTGGTCCACACTGCATGGATGGAAGTGAGTTTGTCTTCATTGCTCTCCTACCTCCACTTCGCCCAAGCTCTCAACTTTTCAAGAGAGACGAATCGTGGAGGAAAGAGGCACTTTTCACCTCCCCAGAAGTCCTCACCACAACGAAAGGCATTCCGGGAAATCCATCTGACTCTCAGGGTCTTGACCCTCAAGGTCTTGACCCTCTGGTGACAGTTGGTCTCACCTACTCATTCATATTTTCTTTCAGAAATGCATATCAAGTGCTTACTCTATGTCAGAATGATGTCCCGACCCCCAAGATTTCATGGTTCACATAGGAAACTGAGCAACCGATGTCAACATGGCATGAGTCTTGCTAGAATCCAGAAGCGAATGGGCACCTAGCCCAGCCTGGTGGGTCCGGCCAGGCTCTGTGAGGAGCTGGAATCTAGGCTAAAGCCTAAAGAGCATGTTTAGGGAGGAAATGATGGGGACAAGCATTGACCAGGACGGAAGTTTCTAGCCATGGGCATGTGCAGAGGCAGGGCGGTGACAGATCAGGACTCACCTCACCCCTGACAGTGGACTCATCCTGGTGCTGAGACCTTTACGTTTGAGGCCATCCTGGGGGCCTATTCGCTGCCTCTCTTCTCAGCCTCTGATGCTGATATCCTGGGTGAGAGCTCATGCTTTCTACCCAAACGTTGACTCAGCAGACCCTGAGCTTCTTCTAGCTCCAGAAAATCAGGAGCTGAGTGGGACTGTCCTGGCTTTTATGGCTTGTCCGGTTTAGCAGGGAGCACAGAGGTACTAGTAAATCCAGTGTATTAAACTAACATGTCGGAAGGCACTGGCTATTAGTTCTGTCCTGTTCAATGACATCATCAGGAGCTAACTACAATCATTCCCACTTTACAGGTAAGGGAACTGACATGCAGGTGAAATCACCTGCCACATCAAAGAGCTAGAGTCCATCCGCGAGAGTCGGAATCTCACTGGCACCAGGGCTCAGGGCCTTTCTACCCTGGAACAGGGTCACGTGAGTGGGAAAAGAACCAGAAGGCTCTAGGCCTCTCCACACACATCCGATTCGACCCCATTCTTGGTCTCTGGGCTCATCCTGAGTCCTCTGGACATGGGTTAAGACATCAGTGTCCCCTGCCCCCTTGGGACTCCTTCCCATGAACACCCAGATTCAGGGAATTCCTACAGTGGGAGCCTCCAGGGAAGAGGAGGAAGAGGCACTCCCATCTTCCTCCGTGCCAGGAAGTCCCTACCCCCCTTGGTCTGGTGCCAATCACGGGGCTGTAAAACCTGGGCAGCTGGGTCACTCTGGTCTTTATCCGACCCCACTTTCAGCACCTCAGACCTTTCCCCTCCATCTGCACAGGCCAACCTTGGCCTGTCTCTGGCCTCAGCCTGGGCGCCAGCCTTGCTCCTGGAGGCGGGCCAGGTCCCACCCAGCGCCCGGCCTCTCCCCGCCCCGCCATACTGGCGAGCTCACAGGCCAGCTTACCCCGGGGCTTCCCAGGAGTGTTCCCTGTGGCCAGCTGGGCCTGGGATGTGAGAAGCTCCCTGGAAGGACACACATAGCTTCTGAAGGGGTAGGGAAGACCTGAACCATCTGAGGCAGAATTCAAAAGGGAACCATTCCCCCTCTCCCAGGCCAAGTGGCTCTGGCTCATACGCTCTGTCTGTCAGTCTCGTTCTCTCTCACACATACACCTGGGCTTAAATACTGCGTAACAGTTCTTTTTTTACTGTTTCTTTTTCTGTCTTCTAGACGCTGTATCGAGCTAACACTCATTATCTCATTTAATCCACACATTTTTCCTAAGGGCCCCATGAACAGGGACCACCATGCTCCCCATTTACAGATAAGTAAGCTGAGACTCAGGAAAATCAATCAATAATGCTCAAAGCCTCAGACAGCTAGTGAGTGACAAAATCTGGATTCAAATCCACATTTTTCTGACTTTTCACCCCATGCTTCCAGCCACTTAGTAACTGTTGGACTCTGGGCACGTCATTTAACCCCTCTTGACCTCAGCATCCTCGTCTGTAAAATGGGGGCAACAATAATGCCCAATATTCGAGGCTTTGTGAAGAGTAAATGGACAGACAGATGACAGGGGCATGAACCTTGCCCAGAATCAGAGAAGCCGCAGGAAGTAGCACCAACGTTGTCCCAGTATGGTACCTCCAGGACCCTAGCTAAAACCATTCCTGCTTGGGCTCACCCACCTTGTCTCTCACCTGGACTCTATCTCCTCTTTCTTACCTTACCAGCACTGATCACTTTGTTTCCCTTGTGGTCTCCTTATTCAGAATGCCACAGGCCCAAAGATTTCTTTATTATCACTATTAATATTTCTGTGCAGGTATGTTCTGGGATGAGTGAAATCCTGTAATCATTTTTTTTTCTAAAGCTCATACATGCATTTCCCCCAAGTAATTTAATGTCCGGAACTGTCTTATTTTGCAGAAAAATGAACAATTCAAAGTGAGGACATCTCACTTTCCCAATGAAATACATAACAGTCATCATCAGTAGGCCCTGGGTTGAAATGATAATTTTCCCACTTAGACACTGTGTGACTCTGGGCAACTTACTAAACGTCTCTGAGCTATGTTTCCTATTTGCAATTGGCCATGAGTGACTAGATGTACAGAACACTCTTCATGGGGATTGGGGAGGGGGTTGGGGAGGGCGTTCCATGAGAAATGGCAGGCCAGTGCCTGGTACACAGTAGGTGCTCAGCAAAGCACTAACTCAGAATCTCACTGAAGCAGAGTTAAACACCACAGGGAGTTCGGGCCGTGTAATAAATCAAGAAATGTCCTTAGCTTCGATAAATCCACTGGGGAGAATGGGGAGGTAGCTCAAGGTGGACCCTGACTCGCAGTGAGGACCCAATGCCACACCATGTCCCAAGAGAGGCAGAACCTCTGGCCATGGCACAGGGCAAGGTCCAGGCCCCTGGGGAGATGACCTCACCACTCCCTGGTGAAATTCTTGAAAGCAGGGCCGAGCCTCCTTATCAGTGGGCTCAGAGTCCGTGGACCCGGGGCCGGATGCCTGTGTGTGTGATCGCCAGGCTGTGTTTATCAGCCTCTCCCTGCGGTGAGCACACAGCTGCCCAGCCTTTGGACACACCTGAGCTGGGATATGGCAGCCCCTCCTTCCCCGGGAGGATACCCCAGCCCATTTCTCAACATTCATTCCCAATAAAAAAGGGATGAAAGTCGACTACTGGAGTTTCACAAGCATGAAGGCCAAGGCCAAGAGGCTGCTTGGGTGCCAGAACTCCTGGCTCCTCCTTCCGGCTGCAGAGCCTTCAGCAGCTCACGTTGCCGGCCGCGGCAACTTCTGTCTTGGTTACTTTGCAGAATAGTCTAGAACGGTCAGATCCCAATCAGTGGAGATGTGGACACGGGTTACCTTGTTCACTCCTGCAGGAAACCTGTCAGGGAGGGATTCTTCTGCTCATTTTATTTTATTTTTATTTTTCGAGGCAGGGTCTCACTGTGTTGCACAGGCTGGAGTGCAGTGACGCAATCCCAGCTCACCCAGCCTTGACCTCCTGGGCTCAAGTGTTCCTTCTGCCTCAGCCTCCTGATTAGATGGGACTACACGTGTGTGCCAATACTCCCAGCTAATGTTTTTATTTTTTGAAAAGACAAGATCTCACTATGTTGCTCTGCCTGGTCTTGAACTCCTGGGCTCAAGCGATCCTCCCGTCTTGGCCTCCCAAAGTTCTGGGATTACAGGTGTGAACCATCATGCCTGGCTCTTGTACCTACTTTAGAATTGAGGCAATTGGGTAGTAAATGGGAAAGAGTCCCTCGGGAGCACAAACTTGAGTGTGTGTGTGTGTGTGTGTGTGTGTGTGGCACTCAACTGTGGGTCGAACAATGTGTTGTGAGCACAGGGTAGGGTATTACACTAAATTCTCCTAATGACCCTGTGAGGTCCTCTTATCCCACTGAATGAAGAAGAAACTGTCGAGAGAAGTTAAGGAATAGCCCCAAGATCACACAGCTAGCAAGAGCTGCACCAGAATTCGAAACTAAAAAGTTGGTCCAGATCCTTCCCCATGGCCCCAAGCTACAAAGGCACGTTCTTCAACTCAGGACCTCTCAACTATGGCACTGCTGACATTTGGGAACAAACCATTCTTTCTGGTGGGATCTGTCTTGTGTGTTGTGGGCTATTTAGCAGCATCTCTGGCCTCAACCTACTGGATGCCGATAGCAACCAAAAATGTCTCTAGACATTGTCAACTATCTCCTAGAAGCAAAATAGCCCTGGTGAGAGCATTGCTCTAGACCTTGGTCAGGTACTGCAATTAATATTCATGATTATGGCTTTAGTTGGAATGGTAGTCATGGTTATGGTGACTTTGCTAGTGTCACGCTTGCATTTGAGCAGGTACTGACTCAGGTGAGATTCAGTTAGGGAGAGTACATAATTTGTTGTCCAACTAGGATCCTTTAGAGGTGAAAATAGGCACTGTGAGTAATTATGTCAGGATCCAAGCACATGTTGGCACCATCGCAAGCCAACAGGATCAAATGTTGACTCTGTTGGATAACCCCCTTCTACCTGTTGTCCAGGTAAAACAACCATGAACATGACTCTGCTGCTTCTTGTTTAGTAATGATGCCTTCATCCAAGGGGTGTGTCCTGGCTTAAGGGCTCTGGAGATCATATCAATGGCTCCTTCTACTTTCTTCTGTTTATCAAAGAGACCCCTAGATGGACCACATCCACAGACAAGCTCCAATTTTTAAAAACTGGTTAGCAAATGAAAAACAACCCAGAGAGTTGGTGCCCAGTTTCTTTGCTCTCTGGCTAAGCTGAGTTCAGGATGTTAAGGTTCTCAGGATCATTGCCTAAATTATAGGGAAGCTGAGATCGACTTGGGAGTCACAGTTTGGGGAATCCTTTCCCAGCCAACCTTGCTGAACCATCTTTAATTAGGAGAGAGTGAGCAGTGCTCCGTTCTTCCAAGAAATGTGATGATGGTGATAATGATGATGACAATGACAGTGATGGCAATGAGCACTTTAGATATACTTGATCTTGTCATAAGCACTTTACAGAGTTTGTTCACTCTCTTCTTACTACAGCCCCTGATGCTATCTTTATACCCATTTAGTGAAATCTGAAGTTCCAAGAAGAGAAGTAGCTCGGGAAAGGTCAAGTAGTTGCTCAAAGATGGAATCTGAGGGCAAGACTGTCAATTCCAAAGCCCATGGAGCACTACATCTTGATGTCATATGGGTGTGACCAGGTCAATGGTCATCTATCTACTGAGGGCCTGGTCCAGGCATGATGCTAAGCACTGAAGAATTGAGAGGCAGATGAGAGTCTCTCTCTGCCCTCCACGAGCCCATGGTCTACTACAGGAGACAGAAAACACAGCAGGTGACCAGAGTGGAACACAGCATGTGTCCTTTCAGAGGGATGTATAATACAAGTGTACTCCTTGAATCAAGCCTGCATTGGGGGAGGGGTTTGTCTAGCCCAGCTCACTGGTAGAGAGCATCTGAATAGGGTCTAGAGGGCTGGGTAGGAGTTGGGCAAGAAATGGGAAACAGGATGCCAGGAAGAGGGGTCAAGCTGAACAAGACAGCTGATGTGGGAGAAGATTGTGGGTGGAGGGGTCAAGTTCAAGGTAGGACCCCAGAGGGCCTTGTGCCAATGTAGCATGCAGTGTGTGCGCACACGTGCGCATGCACACATACACACAGAGAATTCAGGCACGAGCCTGTGATGCTGATACTATCTGACCCCTCCTATCTCTAGGGTTCCTGACAGTTCTGACTTCACCATCTGCTTTGAAGAGTCTCGGAAGGAACATTGGCTGCCTCCACCTTTCCATTCCTCTTCTGCAGCAGGTCGAATGAAGCACCCTTCCCAGCCCCACACCCTCAAAAGATGTTTGTGTCCTAATCTCTGGAGACTATGTGGATATGAATGGAAGTAGGTTATGTTTTGAATATGATACAGGAAAATTAAGGTTGCCGATTGAATTAAGGTCACTAATCAGCTGTCCATGAATTGGGGAGATTATTTTGGATTATCCAAGTGTGCCCAGTGTGATCACAAGGCTCCTTAGAAGAGGAGAGCAAAGGTCAAAGTCAGAGACATGACAACAGAAGCAGAGTTTGTAGCAGTGTGATTTGGGTGGAGGAAGGGACCATGAGCCAAGGAGTGCATGCGGCCTCCAGCAATTGAAAAAGGTGAGGAAAAAGATTTCCTCCTGGAGCCTCCAGAAGGAATGTAGACCTAATTAATTTATGCTCAATGAGATGCATGTCAAACCTCTGACCTCCAGAACTGGAGGATCATAAATCTGTGTGTTTTTGAGTCACTGAGTTTACAGAGATTTGTTACCACAGCTGGAGGAAAGGAATACATCTTCCTCTCCAGAATCAGGCCTAGTCTTCACCTCTGTTAGGTGAGCCACCAAGTCACTAGTAAGCTGGCCTATAGGTACCTCAGATTCTGCTAAACTCCTACGCCTTGAGTACATATAAGAACTTCCTTTCCTCACCTGGGGGGTGGGATCTCCCAACCCTATGTTTAGAAATCAGTATGCATAATAAAAACCCAGGCAGGCCCCAAAGGATAGGAATGCCTCTTATCAGTGACCACAGCCACACCCAGCAAAGCACTGATAACATGGGACCAGGAAGGGAAGGGAAGCAGCAGGCACTGGATGTCAGGAATTCCAAGAGGAGACCCACCACCCATGGAACCAGTCGGTTACATCCAATCTGTCATCATCACACACATCTTTACTTTCTTTTTTTTTTTTAACAAGAACTACAATATTATAGTCAGGCAGCTGGGTTTGTATTATTCATACTGATTTCTAAAAAAGAACATTCTGGCTTTAATTAGAATGAAAAATTCACGCAGTAGAAATATTCAAATATCACACGGCTTCGTTATTTACACCATTGATTTTGACAGGCAGATAAACACAGAGTAAGACGTGTGCTCTGCACTATTTAAAGAACAAAGTGGCATTAATCTGCGTTTGACTCTCCACACATCGATGAGAGCCTGTGCTTTCCTTTTCTTGGGCACAAAATTGTGGTTAAAAACTTGGTGCCTGTAGCCCCGCTGTTGTGGAAGACACAGATTGCAAAGGGAGTGGAAGCAAAGCAATGATTAATCCAAATCATAGGCCTGTATTTAATCTATGCTAAGTGCCCTGGCATTCAGGAAATGTCTTCCATCCGTTTGTTGGCACCACTTAATCCTGGCAACTCACCTAAATGAGGCAAGCATTTTAGTCCCATTCAACAACCGACTTCAGAGAAGAGCAGTGACTTGTACCACATATGGCCATAGTGAGGCCGGGCACAGTGGTTCATGCCTATTATCCCAGCACTCTGAGAGGTGGAGGCAAGAGTATTGCTTGAGACCAGGAGTTTGAGAATAGCCTGGGCAACATAGTGAAACCCAGTCTCTACAAAAAAAAAAAAATCAAAAATGAGCCAGCTGTGGTGGTGCATACCTGTAGTCCCAGCTACTTGGGAAACTGAGGAGGAAGGATTGCCTGAATCCAGGAGGTCAAGGCTGTGGTGAGCTGTGATCATGTCACTGCACTCTAGCCTGGGTGACAGAGTGAGAGCCCTACTCAAAAAGAAATAAAATAAAAGAAATAATGAAAAAACTAAAACATTTGGCTAAACTAGAATCTCATTAAATGTTGTTTTTACAAGGCTGACCAGCTCACACTCCTCGCCACTGTGGAATAGTTAGGGCCACGCCCTCGTAAGAGCTGATGCTCTGGGGTGCTTATAATGTGTGTGAAGTGTTGTATGCCCATGGTTCCCAAATGCGCTTGCACATCAGAATACCTGGGAGCTTTACACACCTGATGCTCAAGTCCTGATAAACCAGAGAGTCTGGGGGAAGGAGGCAGGCATCATTGTGTTATAAAGATGCCCCAATGATTCCAGCATGCAGCCACATCAGGGAAACAACTGCTCACCACATATTCTCTTGCTGAAATCCCCTAATCCCCCATGAAGGAAGTACTAGTATTGACCCATTTTAAAGATGAGGGACCTGAGCCTCAGAGAGGTCATGGGATACACACTGAGTTGGGAACTGAGCCAGAACATTCTAGAACCCTCATCTTTAACCACAAAATGCCTTCCTAGTGGGATATTGTTAGTGGGTCAAAGAGGCTTTTTCCAGGAGAGTGCATTGCGCCTTGGGGACATATAAAAATTGAATCGAGCTTTTTCTTGTCTTGTGGTTTCCACTTCTTTGAACAAACGTGAAAGCAAAACTCCTTTTGCTGTGAGCAACCCCTTCTCCTCTGGAGTGTTAAACTCCTAATTGAATCCACTTAAACTTATATCTTTTCTCTAAAGACTGCAGCAACTCACAGGGCTTGGTCCATGTGGACCCAGAGTAGACCCAGGAGGAATTTGGTATCCAAGATCTCCATAATGTGGCCTCCTGATACCCCTAGCCTTGACCTGTGTCCCATGGGACTTGTCCCGGGGGACAAACACTCTCTTCTGCCCAGGTTTTCCAAAAAATGCCTAGGACCCTCCAGACACATTCAATCTGGGTTGTTCCAGCATTCAGGAACAGTACTGATATCTCCAAGACTTCAAGGTATTGAAGAGAAGCCTCTTTTTGGCAAGTCTGGACCGAAGAAATTATTCAGTCTGCAAACCAGGGAGCACCTTGCCCCGTCTGTGTGAGTTTCCTTTTGCTGCTGTAACAAATAACCGCTAACCTTGTCAGTGACTTAGAACACTATACTGTCATCAGTTCTGGAGATCAGAAGTCCGAAATCAAGGTATTGGCAGGGATGGCTGCTTTTTGGAGACTTTAAGAGAATGTCTCCTTGCTAGCTTCTGACTGTGAGTGGCAATCCCTGGTGTTCCTTGGCTTATAGATGTGGCACCTCCACCTCTGTCTCCCCTGTCACCCGGCATTCTCCCCTCTGTGTGTCTCCAAGTGGGCTTCTGATAATGAACTCAGTGTTGGGCTTAGGGTCCACCTTACTCCATTATAATCTCACTTTACTGACATCCTAAAGGGCCTATTTGCAAATGAGTTCCTATGTTGAGGTTCTAGTGGACATGAATCTTGGAGAGACTATTCAACCCAGTGCCCCTATTTTTCATCGTACTAGACTAGTGCTGCCTAGCTGTGGCGTCTGCTGAAACACATGTTGGGTTGGGTCATCCCACCGGCAGACAACTCCTTCTGCGGCCCTCAGTATACGATTCAGCTTCTTGATCTGCCTCCAGGATCCAACAGGCAAGGCTCAGCCTCCATTGCCTCTTCCAGCTCAGCCCAAAGCACATGTTCCAACACCCACCCACCATGCTGGCCTTTGTCTTTGCAGTTCTCTCTGCCTGGAGAAGACCTTGGGCCTAGAACGATTCCTGGCATGACACATATTAGCCAAAGGGTGAATAGATTCAATAAACATTAAATAAGCATCGACGGTCTATCCAGCTCTATGCTATGTGCTGAGATTCAGAGGAGAGTATGGGCCCTGTCTAGCTGGGAAATAGATCCGTAAACAAATAATCCAAACACAATGAGATAGGGGTAGTGAAAGATGTATGAGCCGACTGCCCTGGAGACCCAGAGGAGGGAGGAACCAATTTGGCCAAGAAGGAAGTCAGGAAGAGTCTCCCGGCAGAAAAGACTTTTAAACAGAGTCTGGAAAGAAAACGTTCAGCCTGACTCCCAGCTGCCAGGAATAGAGGTCCAATTAAGTTACCATAAGAAAAAAAAAGGAGGCTCTTTTCTCTCCCAGGCTGAATAGAAACCTTATGGGTCTTCACCACGGCGTCAGGAATGCGTTTTCTTCTCTCTAGATTCTTGCTTTATTTTTGCTGTCTTTGCTGAGAACTTCATGGGCGACATGCAGAGAGCAGGACAGGAGCCTTAAAAGGAAACGCACGCGGTGAAGAGTTCATTTCCTCTTCTGTGAAACGGGGAGCTTTGCAAAACCTGCTTCAGACAGTTTTTGTGAGGGTAAAATGAGGCAATGGGTGTAACCAACTTTGGACTGGGCCTGACACATGTAAACACTCAAAAATATTCAGCTTTGCCACTTTTGTTATCTTCACGATCATTAACTGCCTTCTTCTGTCCACTTATTGCTTTTGTATCTTCAGAGGTTCACCCAGCCCGGCATGTATCACCCCCCTCTATAAACACCTCTTTTGACTTTAGACTCTGCCAATTGCTGGTTCAGGCTTTTACCCTCTGAGTTCAGGTGGTCAGAAAAGACAGAAGCTGTCTGGCCAGACAGGCATGTCTCGAGTTACAAGGTTGCTACTGGACGAACCGCCCTTCTCTCTAGCATGACCTCAGATCTAGATCTCTGGGATGGAGGGAAGGAGGCTGGCACAAACGGACTGCCTGGACCCCGGGGCTGGGGCTGGTCAATTTCCCTAAGGAATGGTGAGGAGGGGCAGTCACCCAAAACGGGTCCAGTCCTGCTACTAGACAGGCAGATGGTTTATCAGGGGGTAAAAGAGCAGAGGACAAACCTCTGTGGTCCTCTTGTGCTGTCCTCTCCTTCAAGAGACTCAGGGACAAGTTCCTAATACAGTGGTCAATATCCCAACCTCTGCAACACTTGCCTGGAATGCAGTCTTCAAGAACCTGAGCCAGACCTGGGTGTTTGCCAACCATACAAATGAGCTCTGGCCCACTGGTCCCACCCTGCAAGGGACTAGCCAAGCCCCCTCCCAATTAAATCCCTCTGGAGTCAAGTCTGTAGTTGCAACCCAGGGACTGTGGAAGTCTTTGTTTGTTCCCATCTGAAGACGCAGGCTGCCAAAACATACTGGGAGTATAATGAGAAATAACGGAATCCAAATAATGTAAAGGAAATAAGTGCTGAAGAGGATAGTCAACATCCTTTCTGAATAGATTTCCTGCCAGGGAGACGGAGCAAAGGGAATGTTTTACCCCTGGGGCTGAGGCAGACAGTGGTCCTGGAAAGGAGAAAAAAAAAATGACTTCCTGGAAGAGAGTCTTTTAATTGTTCTTTTAAGAGGGAGGCTGGAGCTGCCAAGGCCCGGAATGAGTCCTCCATTATTGGGGTGTCTCCATTTACTCAGCCATGGGTGAAGCAGAGAACCCCCCAACCATGGGCACTGGCCATACAGCAGTGTTTTCCCAGGAAGCATCATTTGAGATTGGCACCTGAGAGGTGTTCAGCACGTGCTGAAGGGGGTGAACTTGGAGATAGCCAGATGGACTTGGACTTGGTCCCGGCTTGACCACGTACTTAGCATGATGACTAGGGGTGAGTTTCAGACTTGTTTCATGTCTTACTTCCATCCTAACACATGCTAACCCTACCTCATTTGTAACATCTCATCAGTAAAAACCGTAGGTACAACTGTGGCTGTCTACCTGACTGACATAAGATCCTGCATGAAAGCCACGGCCCGTTATAGGTGGTCCAGCCTGCGTTTACCTCCTCTCTTGCTTACTCACTGACCTCTGTCCTCGCCCTCTTCCTCCCCTCCCCTCCCTCTTTGCCTCCTTCACCTTTCCTTTCTCTCCTCCTCTTCTTCCCTTTAGTTTGTCTTTCTCCTCTCCTTCACCTTCTCTCCTCCTCTCTTTTTCCTTCCTTCTTTGTCTCTCTTTCCCTCTCTCTCCCTCGCCTCCTTCCCTTTCTCTCCTTTCCTTTCCCTCCTCTTCTTCGGTCTCTTCTCTTTTCTATCTCTCTCTTTCTCTCTTCCCTTTCAGCTCTTCTTCCCTCCCTCTCTCCCTCCCCCCTTCCCTCTCTCTTTCTCTCTCTCTCTCA
>NW_007256045.1:1548592-1562780 GCF_000164805.1 Carlito syrichta
TTCCCCTCTCCCTCTCCCCTTCCCTCTTTCTGTCTCTTCCTCTCCCATGTCTCATTCCTGGGCATGGGAGACACATTTGCTTTGCCACTGACCCTCTAGGGTAGCAGAAGATGCACTTTGGCATGAAGAACAGAAAATCTGCCATGGCTGCTTTTCCATTTCATTCTTCTGCTCGCCCTTTACCAAGCACGTTCTGGAAGCGGACACTCGCTGAAGTTTCTGCATGAGGGAGGGTCCTGGGGGGGGGGACCCAAGCTCATATCCAGGGTGCCCCCATTTCACTCCCTGCTCTACCTTTCTTCGTGGTCTAACCACAGCTGTTTCTTCCAATCTCGTCATTGAAAAGTCTGCCCCTAGTTTTCATACCATTTCTTGTCAACTCTCTATTATCATCTTAACTACCATGAAATAAAACCTTTTTATTTTAATAGCCACAGCAAGCAGGCAGTCCTTGTGGGAGTCTGTTGCTCCCTCCTTCTTTCTCTCGTTGGGCTTCATATCCTTCAGCTCAGTGCTAATAGCTAGAGATAAAAGCCCCCTCCACCCAAATCTAACATAAGATAACTAACTTATTGATCATGCTTCTAAGTGCTTTCTAGTGCCTATTTAATGCCCCAGCCATCCTTCAGGGGCAAGTGCATCAGTAATCCCATTTTATAGATGGGAAAACTGAGGCACCAAGAGGTTGAACAGTTTGCTCAAGGTCTCAGAGCACTGTTTTTTCAGGATAAGGATTTGAACTTAAGTCATCTGGCTCCGGAGCCTGGGTGCTGAGCAGTAGGCTATCCTATGGAACAAGACCATTGTCCTTCAATTAAGCCATAGAGAAGAGCACACATGAGAGACAGCAGTGGACCCTGGCAGTGTGAAAGAAACCAGAACAATCATCCGGACAATGCCACTCTCTCCTGAAATAAATCCAGTACTTGAGGACTGAGGGACAGTAGCCCAGCAATCTCCTGATACGCATCTCTTGGCAAACAGATGGTCTTTGAAAGACAGCATCTTCATGGATGCCTGGATGTGAGTAAACCCTTTCCCAACAGAAGAGACTACACCGTGGCATAGTCCAACCTGGAGGAGTCCTGTGGTTCAGGGCTATCAGATTATCATGCACAACAAGGACAATTAATTTCTCTACCCCATCTTATCTCCCCGATCTCACAAGCCATTTCCAAGTTTCCCTTCTGTTTCCCTGTTCCTGAGCACCGGAAGCCCCATGGCAAGAGTTCAGAAATCTCTCATTCCAAGTGGCAAAAGCACACTCCGGAGCTCAATGTATTTCCATGCCGGGTTTTTCGTAACTGGTTTTCAGAGCAGTCTGTTCCGTGATGTGTAATTGTTAGCAGTTGTAAAAAGATAACTCACATTTTTAAAAGCTTAAAGCTTGCTCTGTGCAGATAAAAACTGTGACAAATTATGTTCCGAAAAATCATAAAAGTAGAGAGAGACATGTTAATAACCAAAGGTGGCGTTTCATTTAGAGGTCAGCCAGAGCTATTAAAGTGGTCAGGAATTTCAAGCTTTGGCGGCAGTGATTTGACCATATCACTTATCTCCTCTAGCCCATGCCTAAGTATCTTCCTTGGTTAAAAAAAAAATAAAAATAATAATCATCATCATCCATGGACAGTAATACGGGAGGTCGGGGGAGCAGGGGGAAAAAGCAATATTGCCAAAATGAACCCAGTATTCAAGGAGAGTCATTCAAATTTGCCAAGGCCATTTATTGCTTCAGCTTCTACAGTGTCACCCCCAGACTCAGGGTACACTTGTACACATGATCACCAACACACGTGGTCAGGCATACACATACACACACACGAGCGTGCGTGCATGTGCGCAGCTACATGCCATATGAGCTAGCCATGTGAAGATTTTTCTGGAAAAAAGGATCTAAAGATTTGATGACAACAAGCATGACAAACAAGTGTGGGAAAGGTCATCTGGTTTTCCCAAAAATTAAAAAAAAAAAATTATTATTCCTTTAGCCAAAGTAGAAGCTAAAAGGTGAGCAATCTTCAGCTAGTGGAAGAGACTCCAAGATTTCTACATTCCCATGGTAGCAGACCAAGGGTTGAATGGAGTCTGACCATTGGTTGTTTCAAAAAATAGGAAGTCGGCAAGCTGTTGACTTATCCATTCAAATTTTTGCCACCCCTTCTCTGTACCCCTACACCTAGACATGTGTTACAGTCTCAACTGGGACCCATTTTCTGCAGTAAATTATTGTTTCTGAAACAGGCTTATATTCCCATGCCCTGGAAGCTCAAGTTGTCAGGGTCTCCTTAGGAGGCAGTAATCAGATAAGATCATGAAATCAGTCTCAAGCATGAACTACAAGTCGAGCTAGCCGAGTTTGGGCTTTATGATTACTTAGTTGGGTACTGCTAAGCAAGTTACTTAAGTTCTCTGGGTCTCAGTTTTCTCAGCTGCGAAATGGGCATGGGAATGTGTGTAAAAGATATGTATGCGCTTTCTTCATGATCTGCTCATTTTTCCTATGTTTTTATGTCCTGTAGAGATTAGCAAATTTCAGCCATTTTTGATATCACTTGTCTTACATGCTTCTTGGAAATAGATAAGGAAAAACAAACAAACAAAGGCAAGAGAGCTCTGCTCTGATAAGCAGATTGCCCATAGTTGAGTTTGCTTTTAATACTTTTAATGCACATCCATGAAGAAAGAAAATAGCAAAATGGCCTCTGCATGTTGAAGGAAGTATTGTATGGGCTTATATGGTGGCAGAGACATTTGCTCTGATAATTCTTCTCTTGAGAATGATGTTCTATGGTAAGAAATCTGTCTAAGGACAGATATGTGGCATCCTTTTTTTTTTTTTTTTTTTGAGTTGGGGTCTCACTCTGTTGCCTGAACTGAAAGGCTGTGATGCAACCATAGCTCACCACAGCCTTAATGCCCTGAGCTCAACTCCCTTCTCAGCCTCCCAAGTAGCTGGACTACAGGTGCACACTACCATGCCTGGCTAATTTTTTTGTTTTTTTTTGTAGAGATGAGGTCTCGCTATGTTGCCCAGGATGGTCTCAAATTCCTGGGCTCAAGCATTGCTCCTGCCTTGGTCTCCCAAAGGGCTGGGATCACAGGTGTGAGCTACTGCACCAGGCAACACTTGGCTTTCTAAACATCTACGTGATTTAGTTTTACTATAATGAAGAAATCTCAGCAGCCAAGAAATACGATCTTTCTGCAAAGGTTATAAAATTCACACTATTTATCCAAAAACCAGTCCAGCACACATAACCCAGACAAATTTATGTAGCCAAGATTTAATGAATTATAAATAAACATAATTATGCATTTATTTATTTGAATTCCTTATAGATCTTCTATACCACTTAAGCTCAAGAAAGAAAAAGTAAGAAGAAACCAGTAGAGTGGACCCTATCAATTAGCACTAAATCTGAAACGAATTCCTTAACAAAACTCGGCAGAAGGTTTAAGACAAGAATCGCACTACAGTTATAAGCTCACTGTTTTTGCCCATTCATAAAGAAATTATTACTATTTATTGCATATTAATTCATTATTTATTAACATTATTATTGATTACTTATTATCAATAATGTATTATACTGACTTATCATATACTGGTGGATATTTACAACCTACTATGCACTCTGCTATCTGTTTGGGGAGTCATTGAATAAAACTTCTGCCTTTGAGGATTTTAATTAATAAGAAATTACCAAAATCTCTTCATTGAAATCCTCAAGTGATGAAGGTAGTCTTCTCTATCTCTTTATTATTCTTAAACATTTGGTGTTGTTTAGGTTAGCAGAATTGCTTACAAGTAGAAATTAATGGCAGTGAATCTCAAATATTCTTGTTAGAGACGTTAGAGCTTTAATTTGATCTCTTTATTCCTATTTAAACATACTACCTTTCTCCAAGACTTAGGCATATACAGGTGATCAATAAGTACCCATTTTTACATCCCTGTAATAAAGGTTGTGTGTGCACACACACATGTACTCATAGAGCCTCAGAGTGGAATGCACTGGTCATCACCACCTCACCCAACATGCATTGACTATTCATGTGCAATGATGGACCAGACTTAGAGTAATACCAAGATAACACTAATAACTTCCCACTGGGACTCATACTTTGACCTGGTGGTTTTTGTTTTTCTTCTTTAGTAGTGGGTGCTGGGATCCTAAGAATGGATTTCCATCTAACTAGTAAGGATATAAATAGATATCAAAACCAGAGCCTCCCTTGGCCCTTTATGCATTAAAATGTCTTTTTAATATGTACCTTAAACATGCTTATGGGAAGGGTTGAAAGGGCAGAGATGTGGGGTGAAGAATCTCATTCAAATGATTCTTAGCATCTAGTACCCATTTGTGGATGGCACCATTGTTCAGCGGGTCATAGTGAAGACAGAGTTGTGAAGAGAGAGTTGTGCCATGGCTGTGTGCTGCTGGCTTCTGGAATGGTTTAGTGGAGAATGTGCTTACTTAAATGGAAGATAATAATAGTAACA
The DNA here is from genome assembly GCF_000164805.1 of Carlito syrichta. Taxonomy (NCBI): domain Eukaryota; kingdom Metazoa; phylum Chordata; class Mammalia; order Primates; family Tarsiidae; genus Carlito; species Carlito syrichta. The sequence goes on from NW_007256045.1 coordinate 1,553,100, forward strand.
AAACCAAAAACAACAGGTGTGACTTTTTGAGCCGACAATTTATTCTGGGAAAATCTACAATTGGAAGCCACAGGATAAAAACTGCTGAGCAGCTCAATGACTGAACAGAGATCCAATTCTAAAGCTAGGTTAGCTCTTCAGTAGTTAACGTGTGACTTAGAGAAAATCACACTGAATCTCAGTTTTCTGTACAATGAGGCTTATACTATTAACCAAATTGAGTTTTTATTTATGCTAACCTCATAATCCTTCTGGATGAAACCCTTCTTCTCTTGGCTCTATGGATGTCTTGTGGCTTGTACTTTGCGTCTTACCATGTGTCACCTTCTCAGAGGCATTCATGACCTCTTCCTGAGTATGTCCTCCTCATCTTGTTCCCGTTCCAACTCCTTTCCATCATCACACCTCATAATTTGTGATTATATATTTTATTTAATATAAATTATGTGCGTTGGGGACCTAAAACCCCAGAACTTATTTATAAAAAATTGTGTATTTATTCTTACATGTTCAAACTTCAGTCACCTTTGAAGTACTCTCCATCTGATGCAATACACCTATCGAGATGCTTTGTCCACTGCTCAAAAAAGTTTTTGAATTTATCAGTTTAGATATCTTTTAGTGCTTCTAACATTTTTTGTTTGTCTGTTTGTTTCACCTCTTCTACATCAGCAACAGTTTCCCTTTTAGGAATGTTTTCATCTAGAGAAAAAAAAGAAAAAGTTGCTCAGGGTGAGATTGGGTGAATTGGGAGGGTGGGGGGCACAGGAGTCATGCAATTTTTGGTCAAAAACTGCTGAACACTCAGCACAGTGTGGGCAGGTATGCTTGTGAATCACCCATCATGAAATGGGCAAACGCACTGAAAGACTCTCAAAAAAAAAAAAATCACTGAAGCTGCACACAGCCTCTCACAACACTAACTAGCTGGTACTCTGATGCCAGTGGGTTCCTAGAACACTACCTAGTGGGGGAAGCCTGTACTACAAGGAGCCCGTACGCCAGAGGATCATTCCGGGTTTTTTTGGGTCCCCCCTCGTTTGTGTCTATAATTAGAACCTTAGTATCTACTTGATTACTTTCTGTCCTCTCCCCCTAAACTCTAAGCTCTGAGTACAGGCTCATGGCTTCCATCCCTCAAAGTCTGATAAAGTATCAGGTGCCTAGGTGGTGTTCAGGAAACAGCTATTAAAGTAAATTAATGAATGTTAAAAAAACAAATTAAGAACAAAATGTGTAAAGTATAATCTTATTATTTAAAGACATAAGTAGATACATGCTTGCATATATTAAAAGGGAAGGTTTGGGTTTTTTCATTTCACTTTCAACCCTTTCCTCATTTTTTTTCTTATATAGAGAACATACAGAGTTTACAGTCGAAAAAAAAAGGTAGTATAATTTTATTCATAAAGAGTGAAACGAATTTTAAACCTTCACTTGGGCAGAGACAAAATTCCTATTAGAATTGGCAGTCGGTTAATCATGATTCTCAGTGTAATCCAATGAGCAACTCTGCTCCCTTTATGAGATAAATTGATTCATACATATTGGCAAGTTAGCTCTTTCCCTCAAAGGGAGTTGAATGTATTTGGGCTGTATATTAATATCTTATTATCCTTTTTATGAACAGGTGACATGATCATTATTTCATTGGTTATTAGAGTAAATGATTTTGAAAGGGGATATGGGGGAGAAAAATGTCCCAACTATATTTAGCAATCTCTCCAGGTAGGTACATACACAATCCTCCTCAAACCAAGGCTACAGCTGTTCCCGGCAGAACTTTTCCAATCATGTCTCCAAGGTGTGTTCCCAGCAATCCATAGCCAGGCTGCATGACTCCAGCATCTTCTTCACATATTACTTTTTCCCCGGTGCATAAGGTGGAACTCACCTTAGAATTCTGCTTGCAGGAGCTACTGTCATTGACAAGCAACTGGTCAACTTCTGGAAGACAGTTCTCCCAACTCCATGGTGAACATCCTCACTATTTTCAAATAATGCTTAGCTGGAATGCTTTCCTGACTCCCTCTTTGTTCTAGGCATTCTCATCTGGATCGCACAACCCAGGAGAGCCCTCCTATCCTTGATCTGAGCCTAAGTTGACTGAAGATTTGGTCACGCGTGCCCCATTGCTATCTTATGCTTAGGATCAACCCATGCCCATGGGGCCATTTTTTTTCTTTTCTTTTCTTTTTTTTTGTGTTGGAGTCTCACTCTGTTGCTCAGACTGGAGGGCAGTGGCCACTCCCGGCCACCACAGCCTCGACCTGCTGGGCTCCGGCGATCCTTCCACCTCAGCCTTCCACGTAGCTGGAACTACAGGCACGCACTACCACGCCCGGCTAATTTTTTGATTTATTGTAGAGATGAGGTCTCACCTGCCTAGGCGGGTCTCAAACCCGCGGGCTCAGGCAATCCACTCACCTCAGCCTCCCAAAGGCACGGGATTACAGGCTGAGCCACCGAACCCGGCTGGGGCCATTTTTTTGAAAGTGACTTTTCAGGCAGGACTTTCTATATCTTGTACTTTTTGAGAAAAAAAAAGTTTTCAATCTAAACGCAGAACTTGACAACTATATCTAATGGATTTCATCTCAATGACGGGCTCATCCTTTTACACCACAACAATCTTTGAATTCTGATATGTTCTCTTGCTTTCTCATGCTACTACAACTTCTCTTGAGATAAAAGAAGAATAATTTGTGAAGCCCTTGGTTAAGCTGCTGAGAATTCTCTCACTCATTTTCCATTTCTCCACCTTGTCTTTAGGCATTTCCTGAGGGACAGCATTATATGCCTTTCTGAGACCAAAACACACTTGTACTTTCCTTGAATATTCTTCTTGAGAAACAAGATTTCCACTTTTACTTTACAAAATCGACTTGGTGATAATCCATTCTTAAATTGTGTCAATATAAAGTTTACCATTATAAACTTTATAGTTTATATTTGTTTAAACTATAGTTTATAGCTGTTTAAACCTGCCCTTTCTTCAATTTTTTTGAAGGCAAGACACTTAGAAATCTAGTTTTCTTCCTTATATGTTCTTATTCTTGATCTCTTAATATGTCATCTGGTAATCTTTTCATTATTCCAGGATAATTTTTTTTTTTTGAGTTGGAGTCTCACTCTGTCGCCCAGACTGGAGTGCAGTGGCCACTCCTGGCCACCGCAGCCTCGACCTGCTGGGCTCTGGAGATCTTTCCACCTTAGCCTTCCAAGTAACCGGAACTACAGGTCCACGCTACCATGCCCAGCTAATTTTTTTTATTTATTGTAGAGATGAAGTCGCACCAAGTTGCCCAGGCAGGTCTCGAACCCGCAGGCTCAGGCAATCCACTCACCTCAGCCTCCCAAGGCGTGAGATTACAGGCTGAGCCACCGAGCCCGACTCAGGATAATTTTTATTCAGAAACATGAATATGAACCATCTAGAATAACCATCTAAAATGGTTAGACTATTTATTTGTCTTCTACTCCCACCCTATCCCCACCCTAATCTGAGGTTTCAATTGCAGTTTAAGTACCCCCTCCCAGTCTGCGTATTTCTTCCTGGTTGAGAAGGCTAAAGAAATTGCCAATATACCAATGATTCAGATTTCTCTGGTGGTTTGCATTTCATCACATATGCCACAAATATGATCTATGTAGACATTATCTATTATATTCCCCCATTTATAAATGAAGTGACTGAAATATTGTACATTGTATATAGTAAAGATTTGGTAAATACTGAAGAGTGAATGAATGGATGGATGCTACAGCACAGACCCTGGGCTTGGAATGCCAAATTTCAACCCATTAGTACTACTTTGCTAGGTGTTCCCACTCTGTCTCACCTGATTACATCCTATTACAGAACTCATACACTAGGCCAATTTTTTTCTTGTTTTTGTCTTGCTTTACACCTCAACCTAAGTGCGTAGTTTTTATATGTGTCTAGCATTTCTTTCAACTTCAGCTTTTTCTGAGAAGTATGCTATGTTCAGATTGACAAAAGTAAGGTCATATGCTACTTGGAGACGTTACTAGTGTTTGAAGCTAGAGAATGCAATTTAATAGATAATTCCCATTTAAAAAAAAATGTAACCGTGTTTTCATCAATATCATAGTTCAGAGTCTGATCATTATCTGTACGGTGTGGGACTCAATTTAAAGTCAAATTTAAGTGAATTAAAACCAGCACAGTTTAGAATTTAGTTCCTGGGTTACCATAGCCATATTTCAGTTGCTCAATAGCCACATAAGACTAGTGGTTACCATTACCGGACAGCCCTGATATGGAACATTTCCATCCTTGCAGAAAGTTCTATCGGGCAGATCTGATATTAAATCTATGCATATGCATGCTCTATTAAACCAGTCAAAGAAGGAAAAGGAAGAGAATGTATGTGTTGTATGGTGGTTGTTTTGAATTTCCCTAGTAGAATTAGACAGCAATTTGCCAGGTGAAATTCCTAGATGAGCTAGAAGAAAAATGATTGAGTTGTGTCTAAAAGAATAAAATCCCTCTGACATGTTGATATTCTAGGCCGGCGACTTTGCTTGTGGCATTTTGGAACAAGATTCAGAATCAGGAAAGTGTCACCCAAGTTGAAAGCTCCCCTGTAAGAAATGTCTCAGTTTGACCTAAAGTAAGTGAACGAGACAGGGGAAAGGAAAGGGAAGCAGCAGAGAATGTCTAAGTGATAAATGGTACCCTGTCATATAACATTTGACGTCTTAACAGGAAAAGGGGGCTGTTAAGCCAGATGTGGGTTAAGCGAGGAAGTTCAATCCTCTCTCTCTCGTCTTCATTTTGTTTTCCAAGGCGCAGGCTGAGTTCAGGAGCTCTAAGTTCAATCACAGCATATCCACTCTGTGGAGTAACAAGCCAATCAGAGTCAATGCATTCTCCAAGGCCTCCTCTGCCTTTGTCAAAACAAAATGATTGCAGGCTTCCAGGCTACTGAGAGGGAATCTCTCCATGAGAAGACTGCCATTAGCAACTACGTCATCTGTGCTGTAACTACCAAGGTGGAGCGTGGGCCTCCAGACAGAGGGACACCCACCTGAAACCTGCCTGACTTTCCTGGAGCCCAGAATGGAGACAGCCTCATCTATCAGAATCAAGGGTCTCTAATCTTCAGAGATTGCTTTCCCCACATAAACACCAAGGAGAACCACAGTGTTCTGTCTTTTAGGAATCCTCACAAGCCAAGCAGTCTCTCCATCTTAGAGTTCATTTTTCTCCCTTCTGTTTTCCCAGGGTAACTTCCACATCACAAACACACTTATCTGAGCTTCACATCAGCCTTAAAGATTCGGAGTATGGATCTGTTTTCCAGACTGACCGTCTGCCTGTCTGACCTATGGTTGTTCACTCTCACAGAAATGCATAATGTGACCCTTGTTAAAACCACAATTAGTCTAAACCCTTTACAGGAAATATCGGTTTGGTAAGACAAGAGATACCGTTAATAGGAAGTCACATGATTCGTAGGGAGAGCAGGCCCATGCAGGCGAATGTACACAATTTCTACTTATCATTGATCTCCAGCTGCAGCTGCAAGCTGATGAACACAGAGGTTAGCGTGCACATGTGCCCTCCATCTGTTCAGGGCGGCCAGAGCCGAGATGGCCCAGCCAGCTCTTAAGGCCAAAGGACTTCAGGGGTGCAGCTCTGGCCCCAGGATGGGGAGGCTTTAGGGAAAGATGCCATTCACAGATGCTGCCCATCACATTCCAACTGAGAGAAAAGACCAGAATGATTGCCATTCTGAAGGCTACCTAGTCCCTCCAGACTTGGCAGGCAAATTCAGATATGCCCCAAGGAGGTCACCCCACAGACAGTTAAAGAATCAGAGTAATGCAAAAGCCACAGAGGCAGTGACTGATAGGTGAGTGGCTTTGGACTGTAACTGATGTGTTAATCTGCCATATATTAGCTTTGGGGCTTTGGCCTCAGTCTTCCCATCTGTTTGGTGGGGCTGATGCTTTTAACGGAGAATAAATTCTACAACAGTGATACTAATCATTGTCAGAGGCCATTTGTTGAGTATTTGTTCTGTTTTTGGCACACTACGAAAGATGTATGTATCACAAAACATGGCAATGAAGTAATATATCATAGCATTTAATGCAAGGAGGAGAAAGAGTCTAACCAGGCAGGTAACCATGAGAAAGTTACTTTATCCTTCTGAGTTTCTGTTTCTTTCTCTGGGCAATGAGGTTAATGATACCTCTCTCAAACTATATTGGAAGAATTAAACCAGATAATGTTTAGCATGATTCCTGGTACCTAAGAAGCACCCAGTATGTGCTACTACTATTGATAGTATTATTACTGTTATGATTATCATCCCCCTTGATAGTCACAATCACCCTTGAAATAAGTAATATTATTTTGTCTTATGCACATGGATTATAATAAATTATAATTATAATAAATATGCATCACTTTGAATTTCAAATGGATGTCTACTGGAAAACCCAAATTGCATTTAGCCAATATGGAACTGGAATTTTTGAAAGACATCAGCCATGACTAAGCACAATGATTAAGTGGCTAGAAAGTATTTTGTTGGACCAAGGACATGTAAGCTTAGAAAGTAACATGTACAGTTAGGGGCTTGGTGGCAAACCCCTTGACTGGCTGAGAAGGGCATGGGCATGTTCTTAGATGTGGGAAGAGAACTGTGTCATTTTATTATTCTGGCTTTTTCCACAGCCTTGGGGATTTTGTGAAATGCTCCACTGTAGACTCAAACTGTGTCCCACGTAGGTCTCTGAGCTCAGGCAAACTTGCTGTGTGTCATTCACTGGGTCCTCAAGGAGGTACCTTCCAGCCGATAGGACAAAAGCCTTCTCAAGCCCAGAGCCTTCCAGCTTGGAGAAGCTGGTCTTCAGCTACAGCTGTGTCCAGCATATGCATTTAAACCCAAGAAGGGGGCCCCTCCCTGCATCTCCATCCCTCTCCTCAAAAAGTTAAGCAGGCAAGACTTAGCCCCTGGGATTAGTTAGTTTTACTTCTTCAAAGGGATCTCCTCTTCAAGTCCAAGATAAAAGATGTTAAAACTTAAAGTGTAGCTGAAAAGTCAGAGAAAATATGACACAATATTGTAAAGGATGACCTAACTAGAGCTAGTTGGCTTATATTTAAAAGCAATTCTTGCTAGTCGTCTGTGTATGTGTGTGTGTGTGTGTGTGTGTGTGTGTGTGTGTGTGTGTGTGTGTGTTTGCACTCACACCAGACCAAAAAACATGATACTTCTGCTCTTACATCTTCTGTCACTGCCCAGATGTTAGAAACACTTTTACTAGCCAGTTCTACATTGGCAACTCATGCAAAAAATGAAACAACAGAATACATCAGCAAAGTGGATTATCATTATACTGTAGAAAAGGGACTGTCACACTCACAACCAACATGCTAGTGCTCCCATTTCAGCAACATGACAGGCATTACTAATGGATCAGAACACTCAGAGTTCTTCTCAACGTAGTTCTCTAGGCAGACACAACCAATCCATTGGCATTGACAGGCAAGCATGAGAATTGTCTACCTTCACTGAGATAGGAGAACATTCTCATGCCAGAATCTGTAATCCAGAAAAGAGCTTATCCAAATTCTCTTAAAATCATTATCGATAGTTAAACTTTGCTGCAAGCAGCTGAATCTGATTTTTAAAAAACTTATGCCTCCTGGGCAAAGAGAAAATTTTATTCCATAAGACAAAACCAGGGTAATTGTCCTGAGGGAAAGTTCCGCTTTATTTTTACTCTAATCCAAATTAAAACAGGTATTGGCTATTTATAAAGCACACCTAAAAATGTATAACAGTTGACCCAGTAATTCCATTTTCAAGACTCTAAGCTAAAGAAATAATGTTAATTCAGGACATTCCTTGTAAGAAAAGCTGTTCATTGTGGTAGAATTTATAATACCAATAACAGTAGTCTAAATGCCCAACAATAAGAAAAGAGATAAATGATTTCTATATAGCCACTTGATTTATTATTATGCAGTAACTGAAAAAATGTGATTCCAAGATAGATGCATTAAAAGTAAACACAAAAATATTTGAATGATATAAACATAAATATTTATAATGATCATCTCTAGGTGATCAGATTATGGATAAATATTTATTCCTTAATTCTATTCACCACTATCTCTATTTTTAATAATGTGTGATTATTTTTTATTAAAATTGTTATCAAAGTATAACATACATACAAAAAAGTGCTCAAATCATAAGTAAACAATTCAAAAAATTTTAATAGTGTGAATGCACCTTACATGCTCCAGATCAAGAAGTGGAACAGCATGGTTTTGAATTTTATAATAATGGAATAATGGAATCAACGATAAAATACTTTTTTCTATTGACCTCTTTCTTTCTCTTAATATTGTGTTTTGGAAATTCATTCATGTAATCACATTTAGTTATAGTGCATTCATTGGCATTGTGGTAGATTATTCCATTTTGTGATGGTAGCCTTGTATACTTGACAGACTTTTCTATTGGGGGCCATGTCAGTTGCAGTGCTGCTCCCAGTGGTCTTGGACATGACTTTTGATGGACATGTGTGCTTTTCTATGGAAGCAGGATATATCTGGGGGGTGGAAATAGTGAGTCATAGGGTAATACTTGCAATAAAAACTTATAAGCTTTAAAAAGATTTAAAAATTCATTTGTTGGCCAGGTATGGTGGCTCATGCCTGTAATCCCAGCATTTCAGAAGGCCAAGGCAAGAGGATTGCCTGAGTCCAGGAGTTCAAGACCAGCCTGGGCAACATGGCAAAACCTCATCTCTATGACAAATCAGAAAAATTAGCCAGGTTTGATGGCACACATCTGTAGTCCCAGCTACTTGGAAGACTGAGGCAGAAGGATCACCTGAGCTCAGCAGGTGGTCATGCTACTGCACTCTAGTCTGGGCAACAGAGTGAGACTCTGACTCAAAACAAAAACAAACAAAAAAATCATTTGGCAAATGGAAAAGCAGAGAAAATTCAAGAAACCTACATAAAGACAGAATCTACCTTATTTGTGTAATAATATGAAGAGAAAATAGAATAAAATTAAAGAAATTAAGCAAACACAAAAAACCCCAACTATACTAAACCAAACTAAAACCAAAATTCTTATACAAATGAAGGTATAATGTTTTTCTTTTTCTGGTGTTTTGTTTTGTTTTTTGTTTTTTACTTTTTTATTTCCTCTCCAGCAACACTTAGAGTAATTGCTGCTTCACTGTTCTCTCAGGCAATATTAACATTTTGAAAGAAGTTTACTGACAGTTTTCTCAGGATACAGAAAGAACTATAGATTTGATATATTTTCCATTCAAAGAGTTTGTTGTTAACCCACATTCCTTCTCACCCGCATCTCTGGCATGGTACTTGATATGTTCTGATTCTGTTTGTGTTTGCATAATTGCTTACACACTTCTTTGTCTCTCCACCATAATCTTGTGCTTCCCAGTACATTATGGGTTCAGCAGTTAGAAACTGTGGAGTAATAAACTGTATTTTCCAAAGTATAGCAGGGCAGAGAAAGGGGGTGATATTTTCTTTTTTTCTTTTTTTTTTTTTGAGTTGTAGTCTCACTCCATCACTCAGACTGGAGTGCAGTGGCCGCTTTCGGCCACTGCAGCCTCGACTTGCTGGGCTCCGGCGATCCTTCCGCCTCA
>NW_007256045.1:1562800-1597138 GCF_000164805.1 Carlito syrichta
CCTCAGCCTCCCAAAAGTGCGGGATTACAGGCTGAGCCACTGAGCCCGGCTGGGGGTGATATTTTCTATTGACTGTGAACAGCGGCATTTTTTTTAAAGTCTCTGAACTTCAGCACCCTGTTTGTGTTTTCTTTTAGGCTAGGTTGTCAAAGCAGGTACCTAGGGCCGTGCCTGGCACATAGTAGATGTGCACTAAGTGGCAGCCACTATCATCATCATCACCTTCACCATCATCATTACTACACTCAGTGTGTACACTAAGAAGTCAATTCTTCAAAGGGTAATTTCATACTAAGTTCATTTTCATACCCCATTTCTCACTGTCTAAGATATCTTGTCTATCAGGTCTGCAACCAGGTAGTGTTTTCTGACTAAATGAGAACAGAGAAAAAGACAAAGCAGAGAGGAAAGAAAGGAGGGAGGGAAGGAGAAAATAAATGACCTCCTCCAACTTCCCATCACTCTGCTTGCTCATTGCTCTATAATGGCCGTCCCTCTCTTCGCTATAAAAATTGGTCACACACCTATCTCCCCTGGGAGGTCACAAGTGGCCTTATATCCCCAGTGCCTTCACAGTGGCTGTCTTGTAATAGCATCATTAATAAACACCTCCTGGGCAGATGCTTTGTAACTTAGAAATATGGCCGGGTGTCACTGGAAAGGAGACAACAGAGGGGGTACTCGCAAGAAATGGAATGAAGAGAGAAGGATGGTGCAGGGGTTCAGGAGAGAAACATAGGGGAGGGAGTGAGAGCAGAGGGGAAGCTTGGAGAGGAAAGGGCAAGATGTGGAGAAGCTGGGAGGAAGGTTCAACAGAGCCTACTGACTGGTTGGCTGCAGAAGGTGAGAGAAAAAGGAAGAGCCAGAGACAACACTGAGATTCTGAGCTTAGGCAGCTAGGGGGAAAATTGCACCATTAATTCCAACAGGTCTTGAGGGGAAGGCATGAGGACAATTGATGGATGGAGAACGCTCAGAGACACAGATGGAAGCATGATTTAAATAGTCAGACATGCTCATCACCTTCAGTCCAAACATCCCAGAGCACCTTCCGCAAGTTGTATCTTCTTACATCCTTGACACATTTTCACTGACAAGGCAAAGGAGACCGAAGAGGCGATTGTTGGGGTCAAATGAATAAGCAAATAAGGTTAAGAACACAAATCCCACCCACTCTCAGTATCACAGGGTTTGGATATCTTGCTGTGTGGCACAATTTTCTTGGATTTATTAATTTGCTCATCTATTTGTTCTCATCTCAGATCATTTTCTTTTGCTTATTGCAGAATAGTGGAAGCTGCGTAGTTCATTTCTTACAGTTACAGAGTCTGAGAAGTTCAAGGTTGAGGGGCAGCGTCTTGTGAGGCATTCATGGTGGTGGGGACTCTGCAGAATTCTGAGGTGGTGCAAGGTATCACATGGTAAGGAGGCTGAGTATGTTCTTCCTTTCTCGAGTATGCTCTTCCTTTCTCTTCCTCTTCTTATAAAGCTACCAGTCCTTCTCCCTGGATAACCCATGAATTCATGAATGGATTAATTCACTTATAAGGACAGACCTCTCATGACCCAATCACCTCTTAAAGACCCCACCTCTCAATTCTGCCATGTTGAGGATAAAGTTTCAACATGAGCTTTGGAGGGGGCAAGCATTCAAATCACAGCAGTTCCCTACTCTAGGTTGCTGTGAAAGCAATGGTGAGAGGAAAAAGATGCAAACCCCATCCTTACAGAGTGAATAAGAGGGGCTAGAGCTATCCCACCACCACCCCTATTTTTGAAGAATGGCTAACATGAAAACATCAAAGGGAAGGCCTCTGAGGCCCTACATGCATCTTACAGGAAAGTCTGGGGGTGCTGCAGAGGGAGAAACTCTCTAACAGAGAACTAGATGTGTAGGAGATAACTAAGAGAGTTGAGAGGGGAGGAAAGAATGTTCTAGAAAGAGGCGAGAGCAGAATGAACCTCCTGCAGTAGGCAGGAAGTAGGCGAGTATGAAAGTCTGAAAGGGGAATCGGTGGTTCTGGAGCTGAGAGGGGGCCGCCATCATAGCATGGTAAGGGGGCCCTGGTGGGGGAAGTTGGAGCCGAACCAAATAGGCTTTTGTAGGTCACGTAAAGGATCGCAGAACTTGCTGGAGAGAGTGAATCACAGCTCCTGAGGTCAAATAGGAAATTTCTCAGTATTTCTGATTCACACGGATGGAGTCTGCCGGGGGCTCGCCCGACAGACCGCAGCCTGCCTTGTTGAAGTGGATTCTAAGGTGCCCCAGTAGGTCACCACCACGAAGACATTACAGTGTCTCTCCTAGTTTTTTCCAGTCTGATGTAATCTTTCCGAAGACTGGCAGCAGTTGCAAGAAAACTGTTTCAGATATCTATTAATATTTTAACATGCTTTTAAGAAAATTTGGCCTTTTGTCGAGTTGGTCTCAGAGCAGACATATATCACAGTCCATGATAGACATTACATTTATCCCTATTCAGTGGGCGTATTTCTGTTGTTTAGATTCACTTTTTAACATCTATTATTAAAAAAAAATCTTTCTTGTCTGTTATGTGTTTGCTGCTACATTTCCTAAGCTTGTTTGCTCCTAGAAAATTCCCTCATCCTCATTCTCTGCACAAGGAACGGCAGGTTGCTAATTCTCTGACCTGGACTGGCTGAGATTACTGCTCTCAAATTAAACAAAAAACCATCTGGAACCCAGAGGCCAAATCAGAATGTCTAGTAACAAGGAAATTATAGCCTGAAACTAGCACTTGAGGAGAAAGTAAGTTCTCTCTCTTTATTGAAACTTTACCACATCCAGTGACTCCACAGGGCTCACACGTGTGCAATCTCATTTTCTTCTGTATGGCCACATTTAAGGGAAATGTTACTTACCCACATTTAACAGATGAAAAAAAGTGAAGCTTGGGAGAGTCAATAACCCAGTCAACAGGGTTTAAACTCATCTCTGTCCGTGAACAGAGCCACACGCTAGTTCTTTCTTTCCATCCCTAAAAGGAGGCTATTCCATCTCTAAGGGAGGCTATTGACCTTCAAGAACATTCTAGTCTGAAGCACAGGGGTTTTACTGGAGAATATGCTGCTGAGGGTGTTGGCATATTAGGATACATAAACTGAGACCTGAATAATGAGGATGAACCACTCATGAGATGAGTTTCAGGAAGAGCATTTCAGACAGAGGGAATGGCATGTGTGAGGTTTATGAGACGAGAAGGAAGAGCTTAGTGTGTTTGTGAATTAGGAAGGAGATCGGTGTCACTACAGGGTAATGCAGGGAACAAAGTGCTGTGAGACAGGTAGGGCTGCATCAGCCAGGAAAGTGGACAGCCAGGAAAGTGGACGTCTTTTTGAGTGTGGTAGTATGGCAAGTTGAAGATAAGCATGTAATTCTGGACATTCTTCCCATCAAGAAGCGGTATCTGTGTCCCCGCGCCTTCAATCTAGGAGGCTTTGTGACTCCTCTGACAGATACAATATGGCAGAGGTAATTCTATGCTAGTTTCCAACCTGACCTCTAAGGAGAGTCACCTTCTACTTCTTTTTATTTGTTATTTTTGTTTTTGAGTTGGTGTCTCACTCTGTCGCCCAGGCTGGAGTACAGTGGCACACTCACGGCCACCCCAGCGTCGATCTGCTGAACTCTGGCGATCCTTCCGCCTCAACCTTCCAACTAGTCGGAACTATAGGCATGCACTATCACTTTCGGCTAATTTTTAAAAATTATTTATTGTAGAGACAAGGTCTTGCCAAGTTACTTGGGCTGGTCTCAACCCCGCAGGTTTATGTAATCCACTCGACTTGGCCTCCCAAAGTGCTGGGTTTACAGGCTGAGCCACCGAGCCTGGCCCCTTCCACTTCTTATTTGGAAACACTCCTTCTGGGAGCCCTAAGCCTCTATGTAGGAAGTTTAACCTTGAGACCACCATACTGGAAAGGTAACCTGTAGGTGTTCCAGTCAACAGTTCCATTGGAGTCCAGTCCTCCAGAGCTCCCTTTAGCCCTTCCTTACCAAAGCACCAAAAAAACTGTTAATCAAGCCATCCTGGGCACTCCAAACCAGGCCATCCACCAGTTGAGCACCCTGAAGTGACCTCAGTCAATGCTGTGTATAGCAGAAAAAAAATACTCTTGAGCTCTGCCTGAATTCCTGACCCACAAATTGAGAGCTGCAATAAAATGGTAGCTGTCTTAAGCCACCGAGTTTTGAGGTAGATTGTTATATAGCAGTGGACACTCAGAACAGATGAGAAGACATTGAGGATGGGTCAGAAAGGTGTGGCTCAGCTAATGTGTTGGAGAAAGGCAACTATGGCTGCTATGTAGAGACTGAATTATGGAGGAGAAGGTTGGGGATACAGGTGGAATTGGAAGATGAATTCTGGAGTTTATTTCAGCCACCCAGGCAAGAGGGTGAGGGGTAACAACAGAGATGGAGAAAAGTAGCAGATCAAATACAAACTTTGGAAAAAATTATTTAAAAAAACAGAACTCACCAATGGATGGAATATGAGATGACAAAGTAAGAGGAACGGAGGATAATTCCTCTGTACCGACGCTGGTCCCATTTCAGTATCTCCAGGGAGGACAGATGTGTAGAGGGAGACAAACAAGCAACCAAAAAAAAAGTCTATTAAAAAGTGAGATTTCAAAAACATTGCAAAAGATGTGAGAACAATTTGGCTGCCTATGAGCAAGCTTAGATGTGGGCAGGCTGAGATCCAATCAGGACGTCTGTGTGTCCAGAGGAATCACAGCCAAAGGACCATTTAGTACATCAGGTGCTCCAGATTTGGGGATGTCTTGAGCTATTTGGATCTGATACCAGTTTACTGCTCTTCCTGCCCTTCCCACTGTGACAAATAGCAGATCATCTCCAATCTCAGTCCAGAGAGGAAGGATCAAAAACCAGTCACCCTTCAATATCACCTGTTCCCAGCCCTGAGAAAAAGACTCAATGCCACTCCTTTTCTCATGTAGAAACCTTCCAAACATACTCTTGACAGTTAACTCCTGGGGAAGGAAACTTTTGGAAAAGAGAAAGAGATATCTTATGTCTCCTTGGGTTAACCTAGTAACTAGTCTTGTGAGTGAGTCAAGCTCCTCCTTGGCACTTTATTTCGGGTGCTTGTTTGAGTCACCCCTATGCCATTTCTAGTGAGTACCATTGAGAGATAGCTCTAGGAGGTCGGGAGAGTTCGATTGCAGGGCAGGTCATCTTTGAGGACTTGGAGGCCTGACATTTGCTGAATTTCAGTTCCCTTTCAAGTTATTGCTTCACTCAAACCCTGGCTCAGGTCACAGCAATATGCTCTGGTCCAGAGTTGTCGTGATTTGAGATTAGACAGGATGCCACTGCGTGCCAAACCTTGAACCCATTATGGAGGGTGGACGCATCAGCAGTAGCTAAGATTTGTCAGATCTTTCTCTGCTCTTAGATGCTGGGCTACTTTTCCAAATGTCCCATACCATCGTTTCTCCAGAGCTGCTGCCACATACAAACTCTCAAGTCCTAGGTGTTAACATCCTGAAGCCAAGGCAGGAAATATAAAGAGAAAAAAATGTTAGCAAACACACCAATCAACTAAGCATCATGGAAATATGCCTCCTTTCTCTTAGGTTTGTGAAATCAGAATATCCTCCCGTCTTCAAGAAGAAGAGCAGAACTGATTGTTTGGGACACAATATTTGTCTAAACACAGAAGGCAACGTCATGTTATAGGAAAGCATGGACTTTGGGATGAGACAGACTTGTATCTGACTCCTGAGGATCACTGGAGTCAATAGAATGTTGGTTCCACACACCAAGGCTCTTGTCTCTATTGTTTCTTCCTGTAACCCAGCTCCCAGCCCACAGTGAAGGCTCCCAAAGTCTTTTTTGGATGAATTAATGAACGCAGCTCTCCTACTTATAGCCGCAAAACTTGTGGCAGCAAACTTCTATAAGCTCGAGTTGCCTCATTTGTAACGCTGACTGTGAGAATGAGAATTAAATGAGAATTCATTCATTCATTCATTCTTTGAGTTCAAGGTCCAATGCTATTCTAACTGATGACCACCCAGCAGGGAATAAAGCAGATAGAACTCCTGACCTTCACGGAGCCTGTTTTTTGGTAGAGGAAGACAAACAAGCAACCAAAAAAAGTCTATTAAAAAGTGAGATTGCAAAGGGAAAAATGTAAGCAAGAGAAAGAGAAAAAGGGGGAGAGAGAAAGAGACAGATAAGAAGTCAGAAGAGGAGGGGGTCCATCCTGAGTTCAAGGTAGGACATACAAAGAGAAGGAAATTTTAGCAAACACACCAATGAGCTAAGCATCATGAAATATACCTCCTTTCTCTTAGAATTTCTCTTAGGTGAGATCAGAATATTTTCCTGTCTTCAAGAAGAAGAGCAGAACTGGTTTTTTGGGACACAAAAGTGCTGACTGTGAGAATGAGGACTAAATGAGAGAGAATTCATTCATGCATTCATTCATTCATTGAGTTCAGGGTCTAATATTGTTCTAACTGCTGACCACACAGCAGAGAATAAAGCAGATAGAACTCCTGGCCTTCCTCTCCCATTTTAAATTGGGAAGGGAAGTCAAGAAAGATTTGACTTGGAAATTGACGTTTGAACAAAGACTAATGGTGTGGAGAGTCATCATGTGATGTCAGAGGGAAGAGCATGTGCGGAGGTCCTGAGGCAGGAGTTTTAATTGGCATGTTTCAGAAACATAAGCCAGTCATTGTAGCTGGAGTGAGCACAGAGAAGGAGACAGAAGTAGAAGATGAGGTCAAAAGATGATGGGAACTTAAAGGCTGTTCGAAAAAGTCTTTGGTATTTACTCAGAAGGACTATAATGTTTCCAGTAATGTGTCTGATACACGGTAGGCAGTTCACAAATACTTCTGTGTCTCCTTTGTGAAAACTAACCAAGGCCATTCTTCTCATAGCCATCTGCTATAAACCACTGCAAACCAAATGGATCACTCAGTAAACTACACTGTCTAGACTCTCTCAAAAAGGCTTTCAAATTCCGTCTTGATTTTTCAAAATGAGATATTGTCCACCCTCTCTTCTACTCCCCGCCATTACCTTCTCTTACGGATGTTTAAGAAAACAAAACCTGGAGCCTCAAGGGTTAGGGACATAGCTTTTTCAGGAGTTTTCTTTGTAAAAAGAGCTTTAGTAAAATGAAAGAATCAGCTCCCAGACAAGATGGAAACCAGCCTGGCCCTTGAAACAATTCCCTGTCTGTGCTATCTCCTTGGTCCATCCTAGAGCCAAGGATCCTCTCTTCCTGCCTCCTTGGAGAGCGGGGTACAGCATGCAGACTGGGAAGGCTCCAGCCTCGAAGCGGGCCCATAAAGAGCTGCTCAACCACGATCTTTTTGCATTGGTCACTCATTGGATAAATATAGTGTGTAATGACACAGAGCATCCACAGACAGGCCTGGTCTAGCATGTGGTCAGATATCTTTCTCTTCTGGAAGCATTTAACTCTGACAAGGCCTGTGAGAGCTGAAGGTCCTTAAAAGCTTCTGGTTATACACAGGCCTTGAAGAAGCAGAATTAAGAAAGGACAGAAGTGCCGTGTTATTGAGTACTTACAACGCACTAGACTTTATGCATTCACCAGATCTATGCTGTCCAAGATCGTAGCCCCTAGGTGTGTGTGTGTGGCTATTGACATGTAAAGTTAAACTATCTAGAATGAAGCAAGACTAAAAATCCAGTTCCTTGGTTATACTGTTCACGTTGCAAGTGTTCAGTGGTTACATATGGCCACAATCTTGGGTCACACTGATATGGAATGTCTCCATCATTGCAGAGACTTGCATTGGGCAGCACAGCTCTGCTTCCCTGAGTTCTCCTCGTGTCCCTAAAGGCAGGACTAGAGCCACCATTTGACAAGCGTCAGGAGACTAAGCCATGCGGCTCTGGCTTGGCTTCCAAACCTAGACCCCATTGAGTCTGTTCTGGTTGCAGATCCTATAACTGTGTCAGTCCTGCTTTCTCACATCCTATCCCTATAGGTGATATCTGCAGACTTCCAAGTCAAAGAAGGTAGGGTCCCTTCCCTGTGACTTCAACAGGCTGTTGTGAGTCGAGGCACCGTGGATCAACAGCAAGGGTGTCATTTGAGCAGTCAGGCCAGGAGAGCTACCTTCCTCAAAGAAGAGGGTGATCAGCAAAGGGAAACATCCGTAGAATAGACAGAAGAGGAGAACTGTCTTGAGTGGAAGGGAATCTTGATTCAAAGTGCAGACAGTTGCCGGGCATGGCAGCCCATGCCTGTAATCCCAGCACTTTGGGAGGCCGAAGTGAGAGGATTGCCTGAGCCCATGGGTTTGAGACCAGCCTGGGCAACCATGATCTTATGGTTGTAAACATCTCTACAGTAAATAGATACATAATTAGCTGGGCATGGTAGCGTGCTCCTGTAGTTCGAGCTACTTTTAAGGTTGAGGTGGAAAGACTGTCTGAATCCAGCAAGACAACTCTGGGGTGGCTATGAGCGTGCCACTGCACTCCAACCTGGGTGACAGAGTGAGACTTCAACTCAAAAAAAAAGTGTATGTATTCTTACATATTTAAATGTCAGTCACCTTCAAAGTACTCTCCGTTGGGTGCAAAGCACCTATCAAGACACGTTTTCCACTGCTCAAAACAGTTTTTGAACTCGTCAATCTTGATGCCTGTTAGTGCTTCTGCAATTTTTTGTTTCACCTCTTCTACATCGGCAAAATGTTTCCCTTTGAGGACATTTTTCATCCAGGAAAACAAAGAGAAAAGTCATTCAAGGCAATATTGGGTGAATAGGGAGGATGGGGCACGGGGATCATGACATTTTGGGTCAAAAATTGCTGATAACTCAGTGCAGTGTGGACAGGTGAGCTCGTAAATCACCCATCATGAAATGGGCAAATGTGTTCAAAGACTCTAGAAAAAATTCACTGGAGCTGAACATAGCCTCTCACAACAATGCTAACTGGTACATTGATGCCAATGGGTCCCTAGAACACTTACCTAGTGGGCGATTTCTGTACTACAAGGGATCTGTCCTCCAAATAATAATTCAGGGGTGCCCCTTGTATGTGCCAGCAGAAAATGACATTTAGCTTGAGATGTTCAGTGTGCTAAAATAGTTATAAGACTGAGACAGCTCCAGTGCCTCGGACTCCTACATAAACCACCAAACCTCAACTCAATGTAAACAAGAGAAATGTAAACTTAACCAATCAGTAATTGACACTAATCTCTAATTAGAGATTTGACCAATCAGAAGAAACAATAAATTAACCTCCAGCAAGGGACTTACTACTTTAGCCAATCAAATATTTTCTTGTCTTGCCTCTGCAAATATCTCCCTCCCACCCCTCGGAGAGAGTACTGAACTGCTAGAGTCTGGGGTTGCCCAGCTCTTGAATCACTCAATGCTCAAAGAAACTCGTTAAAATTTTAATGCACCTGAGTTTATCTTTTAACAAGTGAATATGTAGAAGATTTTTAGGCTGGGTTTTTCTCTCATTCTATACATGCAACAACTCTGCCTCTTTCTCTTTGAAAGTAATTATATTAGCACTTCTATCAATAAGGATATGAGCACTCTCAGAGTGGCACATACATAGATTCTGGAAAGTGGTACCATCAAACTATTTAATTTGGAGCTTGCTAACTTTTTGCTAAATCATATGCCATTGGGAAACAGTTTGCTCTAACAAGGACCCTGTCTGACATATTCAATCTATGTCTATGACTTGATATCCTCACCGAATTCAAGACCAAACTCTTCTTCATCCTCTCTCTGGGCCCACGTTTCCTCCCGTGGATGGCTTTATGTTTATGTTTACATTGAGTTGAGGTTTGGTGGTTTATGTAGGAGTCCTAGGCACTAGAGCTGTCTCAGTCTTATAACTATTTTAGCACACTGAACATCTCAAGCTAAATGTCATTTTCTGCTGGCACATACAAGGGGGCACCCCTGAATTATTATTTGGAGAGCAGATCCCTTATAGTACAGAAATCGCTCACTAGGTAAGTATTCTAGGGACCCATTGGCATCAATGTACCAGTTAGCATTGTTGTGAGAGGCTATGTTCAGCTCTGGTGAATTTTTCCAGTGGATGACCTTACCACCACCACCCCTGCCCCTAGCCAGGACATCTTCTGTAAGTCTCCTGAACGGTGACAAGTACGAGGCTTGTTGGTGTCAATGGTCTTTCCCACCTTGATTTCCAGTCCTCCCAAGCAATCCTCCACACACCTGGATCCATTTTCTAAAATTCACACTCCCCCTCAGTGGCTACTGTGCTTACAATGTACCTACAGCTCCCTCTGAGAGGCGGTATAATCCCTCTTGAATGCATGTAGGATCTCACATGGTCTCCTCTCACCTAATGTCTCATCCTCATTTGTCTTGACACAGACAAGAGGGGTGAGGGATTAAAGTAGCAGCTCCTGTGTGGAAAAGGAGATTGACTATGAGTTGCTTTGGGGACACAACCTTCTGCATTTGGTCACTGGTCCAAGGGAGACACAAAGAAGATGTCCCAGCCAGGCTGATTGGGTGACATCTCCAACATGCTCCAACCCAATACTCTTACACTGAACTACTATACTGAAATACTAGCCACTTCTCATTTCTAGTCTCTAGGTATCTGTTCATTCTCTTCCCTGGCTTAGATGCCCTTCCAGCTAGTGAACTCCTACTTACCCTTTACAACCCATCTCAAATCTCCTGCTTTGAAGTCTTGCTCCAGTGACCCCATTTTCCTTTATGTTCCCACGAATTTCATCAGACCTCCATTTTAGCACCAATCTCATTGTGTTATAATTACAGGTGGTCTCAACTTATCCATGGTTTGACGACGATTTTTTTTTAAAGCATTGTGCACTCAGTAGAAACCTTACTCCAAATACCCTTATGACTACTCTGTTCTTTGCTTTTAATATGGTATTCAAAAAATTACTTGCTATATTCAATGCTTTAATATAAAATAGTCTTTGTGTTTGAATATTTTGCCCAACTGCAGACCAATGTAACTGTTCCGAGCACATTTAGGTAGGCTAGGCTGAGCTATGATGTTCAGTATGATTAAATGCATTTTCAGCTTTCTGTATTTTCAACTGATGACTGGTTTAGTGGGACGTAACCCCATTGTAAATCAAGGAGCATCTGTATTTTCATGTCTTCTCCACTTGGGTTGAGACCCTCAAGAGCAGGGGCCTCCCCCAGCCTCCAAACACATGCACTCCTCTTTGCATCTCTAATGTCTGTCATGAGTTAAGAGCTTTTGGGGTGATCTTTAAATTCATAGATATTCAGATAAACAGCTTTGTCCTTCTTTCTCCCCGCATGTTCCCTCCCTTTCAACAATTCAAATCAGGTGATCATGGAAGAAATGAGGAACGTTTCTAAAGCTGCAGAGAGTTTGCTGATGAAATGCAGTTCCTTATGCAAGGCAAACAGGATTAGCCATTGGATAGTTACTCCTAAAAGATGATGAAAGCAGGAATCATAAAACTGATACACGTAAACAGGAAACATTTTGCTTTAACTTAAAAGATATAAACACACCCCCTTTCACTGTTATCTTTTAAGAGAAAGGAGTTTGCTTTGAGCAGGTCTGGATTGGAGTACCGTGTTCCCATTGCATAAACCACACCCATAGCACATCACCTGCAACTTGGAGTTTCATTTTCTTTAAAGAGGAGAACTTGAAGGCACACAGTCTAGAATTTTAGAAATGGCTTTTATTGTCTTCATATATCTAACCTGACTGCCCCATTTGCCTTTGACAAACCTTCCAGAACTTTCCACCTGTTTTCCCCGCAGCACACGACTCCTTGTGCCTATAGTCCTTCTAAAACTTTCTACATCTGTTTCCTCATGAGAAGACCACCTTAAATGATGGCTAATAAACAACTATCATGTGCTGAGAACCTTCCATGGGATGAATGCTGAATCAGACATGAAGGATTTTGATTTAACCCTCCCAACAACAGCTAAAGTCATTGAGGCACGCACTATTATCTCCCTCTGAAAAGCGGAAATAGTTCATGTTTTCAAAGCATCTGTGTGAATCAACTGGAGGGAGGGTGTTACTAAAGAGCTTGAAAAGATATGGTCGCTAGACCCCACCCTCTAAAACAAGCAACAAGCAAACAAACCAACAAGCAATATTTATGGACTACTTACTATAGTCAATGTCTTTGTCTAAATACTTAAATTGGACTAACTCAACTCTCACAATAACTTTATAAGGAGGTAAGCACTGTTAATATCACCATTTTTAAGACAAGGAAACGAAGGCACAAGATCAGGGAGTAGATAGAACCCCTCAAGTAAACTGGAATTATCAACCCAGAGAGTTTGACTCTCTGGGGCCCATACTACTAACCAGATTTATCTGAAAAGGGGTGGATTTGGAAAGGATTAAACAAAATAATGATTACCTTGGTCAAATGCTTGTCATCCAATAGCTACAGGACGAATGTCCCTTCTTTTCCTTTCTACAGGCAATATATCTCTCTGTGGGAGCTTGGACATTGGGCATTTATCTTATTTTTTTCTCAGTTCCTTCATACTCTTCCTAATATAAAAATCAAAACACTGTCAGCTTGTGGGGGGTTAAGCACCCAACTTCACCTTGGGAGATGAAAGACCACCAAATCTGTATATAAAACAACCACAAAAAAATCGATCTCTTGTGCAGACACAATTTCTCTTGAAAGGTGACACAGTCCTTTAAAAATAGCCATGGGCTCCATTGTGCAAAGACAGTGACAGAGACTGACAGCTTTTAGAGAGGTGTAATGTTCCCAGGCAACCGGCTACCACAGCTCACCCAGATAGAGATCAGTCATTTGATCCAGGGGAGAGTGCTAAATGTGAGAGGTTAAGCTGCTATGTTCTTATTACTGATCAAACTTCAACACCATGCCTCAGCCTCCTCAGGTCCCTATAAGGAAATGGCAAATTGCTGAGAGGTTGCAGCCCAGGTTGCTTGCTTCACAGGTGCTGTTATTCCCAGGCATCAGTGAATCCTGCATCCTTCCTGGGTACGCCCAGATGAAGGATTCCAAGGACTCTCCATGGATGCTGGTAGATTCAAGTTAAGTGCATCCTCTTCTTTCCGAATGAGGAGCAACAGAGAGAGACACAGAGCCTTGGTTCATACTCTGTCAGACAAGTTCTTTCTACATATCAACATGAGGCAAGAGAGCCTGCTCTGGGATTTGGTGTCCTCTGCACAACTGATTCCTATTCCTCAGGTTCCCAAAGATTTTGAAGGCAAATCATGTGATGTGATCCTTTTTCCCCCTACTTTTAATGGCAGAGATGCCCTGGAATATGTTTACTAACCAGCTCTCTGGGGGTGGAGGAGTCTTGATTTGTAGCTTTTGCCAATTTCCATGGTATAAATGCTTTGATTGTTGCTGGTTTCTAGCCAACAACATGAAGTCACTGAACTTGGAGTTAGAGAGAGATGGTCACAATCAGTTTCCATGATGTGAGCAACTCCCTCCAGCACATGACTGGTTAAGGGGTGGGGTTCCAGAGCCCTCCCTGCTGAGTTGGCTGTGATCCTATCTCCAGAGAGGCCAAGCCCTTGCTCCACTCCTCCTTGCAATGGATCTTGCCTCTTCTCTGAGATTTGACAGAAATGCTCACAGTTCTTGCAGAGCAAGCAGCAAAGACAAAACGTGCCCTACTTTGATCTTCCACAGGTTGTGCTTACTTGGCCCCCAAACTGCTGTCTGCAAAGTAAAAGAATTTGGTCAAATTGGTCAATTGCTATGCTATAAAAATGAGGGGCTTTTTTGGTTTTGCTTTTGTTTTTTTAAGTTGGAGTCTCACTCTGTCGCCCAGACTGGAGTGCAGTGGCCGCTCCCGGCCACCGCAGCCTCGACCTGCTGGGCTCCGGCGATCCTTCTGCCTCAGCCTTCCGAGTAGCCGGAATTACAGGTGCGCACTACCACGCCCAGCAAATTTTTTGATTTATTGTAGAGATGAGGTCTCGCCTGCCCAGGCGGGTCTCAAGCAGGCTGAGCCACCGAGCCCGGCCTTGTTTTGTTTTTTACCCTGAGCCTGTGCATATCCTTATATGATCTCATCTCATGTCTCACAACAAAAACGGTGGTGTCATCACCTCCATTTTACAGATGAGGAAACAGGCTCAGAGGAGACATTGGCTATAGCCACATGACTCATGAGTAGTAGAGCCGAAATTTGATCTCATATTTGTCTTGCTCCAAAGCCATGCTTTTGTCTACTACTATGACCCAACCAATCCCTGGAGAGCATCAATCAAGGACATTTGGGATGCTGCAGATGGGGGACAAGGTCAGGTGAGATGCCTCAGGAGAGCAGAGGCAGGTGGACAATAGAGCATGAGGCAGGAAAGAGGTGAAGGAATTCATTCAACAAGATGGGGTGAGCAATCAACATCTGTGTACATCCTTCTCATGGAAGCTGACCAAAAGCATAGGGACAGGGTAGCTGATGGAGACTGAATCACACCAGACACCTCTTCTATAGATAACTCCCTGTGTCCTGGAGGCAGCCGTTCTAGGAGTCGGAAAACTCTTCTTTATGTGGATCTAAAAGCCCCCTATCCTCTTCCTCCCACTGCTCTTTGTTCTTCCCTGTGGTCCTCCTTTGAATGTTGCTGCCCATGTCCAATAGCACTCCTCAATGAATAGCAACCCTTCAGATGAGATGGTGATCTAACATCCCATGGTCTTCTCCAAGCTAAGGTCCTTCCACTTCCCGGCTGCTCCACACATGCAACTGTTGGGTGAGCCACCGTCATCACAGTCCCTTGCTTCTAGACTCTTTCCTGAATGCCAATGTGTTCTAAGACGCAAGATGACAACAGGGTGCCTGGGATGTTGGTACGGCCCTACTCTGTAGCACTCATTTCAGGAGACATCTGGAGTTGATTTGGGTATTATTTAATTGCTGTCTGAATTCTCCTCCTTGGAGAGATGTGTCCAAGGACAGGAAAGTAGCTGACTCCCACCCCTTGTCATGTCATGGTAGAGCTCATTAAGCGTTAGCTTGATGTGATTGAGTAGATGATCTGATCAACTTGGACAGCAGTGTATTAGACTATCTTCTCTTCTAGAATAATCTTCAGCAAGGAAGTGATCTGAAAATACTGGTGTCCCATCAAAGAAACTTTTTGGTCTGCCCTAGGACCTTCTGTTAAGGCAATATAAGCAAACGCCTCCGTGAAAGCTACTGGAACTGACACCACCATCATTTCCTGAGACAGGCAAAGATTGAGCAGTGTGCCCTTTGGGGTTCATGGCAACACGATGACCTGGTTTAGGAGAGGAAGTGGTGGCATAAAACAGTCTTCTGATTCTTCATTTCCAGAGTGACCAGGAATGTGCATACAGAGTGAGATGTGGAGAGAGGAGGATTGGGAACTTGGGGGTGTGTCACAGTCCCAGAATCATGGTGGCTTTGAATGTGATTGCTCCCCCTTTGCCAGTTCCTGGGATGCCTATGAGTCTGGGCACCTGCCTTGATCCTGCCTTATCCAGGTCTCCCTGAGAATGTGCATTTTGTAAGGGACCATCACTCTTTCCAACACCCTAAATCTGAGGTCTTCCCAGGCAATCAGAGGTGGTCTGCACTGAAACTCATTATGTACTGACCACACCTGCTGGGAAAAACTTCCTCACATCAGAACAGCCTCTGCACCATCCTCTTGGCATGTCTTGATCTTGAACTCATCAGAAACAAGTTCTGGAGAGAATGAGGTGGCTTACTCGGATTTCTTTCTTTCTTTCTTTCTTTTTTTTTGCGTTGAAGTCTCACTCTGTCACCTAGGCTGGAGTGCAGTGGCAATCTCACCGTCACCTCATCGTCGACCTGCCTCAGCCTTCCAGTAGCTGGAACTACAGGCATGCACTACCACACCCAGCTAATTTTTTGATTTATTGTAGAGATGAGGTCTCACCATGTTGCCTAGGCTGGTCGCAAACCCTCAGACTCAGGCAATTCTCTTCCCTCAACCTCCCAAAGTGCTGGGATTAGAGGCTTGAGCGACTGCGCCCAGCCCCAACTCAGATTTTATCATTGGTGAGGCATTCCTGTTTCATGACAAATCCAGCATGCTTAAAAGGCAGTGCACATCATCAGCACAGTCGTGGCATTCCATGCCTTTCTGCGTGTCAGGCATCTCTACAGCCTTCATCCACATCCTCTCCTTTAATCCTCATCAAAAGGTTTAGTGGTGTGTCCGTGTTTCAGCCGAGATGGATTCAATATTGCATTCTCACACCCTGCTACCCTACCCACCCTACCTCAAGAGTTGTCAGTCCTGGCTGGGATCTCTGGAGTTGGGTAGGATCGTGTAGCCCTGCTGAGCAACTTTCTCCAAATTAACGTCATCAAAATTAAAAATAATCACAGCTTGGGGATCAGCAAGCAGGGGAGGTCAAGGGTTGAACTATCTGCCCCGTTCTCATCCCTTGAAGGTCAGAAGGATGCTCCTGGGAACACGGGTTGATCCTAGCTGTCGCCACCTTGCAACCTGCTAGAGTTGGGGAGCTCTCTGCTGGCACCCCAGGCAGTCATGTAGGATCTGCCTTCTCTGAGACCCCAGTTCTCATCATGTTGCCAGTATTTGAAAAGCAGTTAGTTTAGCTGTTGGTGGGAAAGACCCTTGGCCCTGGGCCCCTTCCCCGGCAGGCAGGAGCTGTGATATGTGGCAGCTGTGCCTGGGAATGGCCGCCTGGAGTTCCTCCCACATCCCTGTGAGGTGCTGCTGGTGGCAACATGATGCTGGCCACAAGTGGGCCACTAGAGCACCCTCACGTGGTGTCCAAGAGTGATGCTGGCTGTTCTGTACTCGGACCAAGTGTCCTGCTGGCAGCCCCAGCCCGGAACAGGTTGGCCACCAAGGAACTGGCCCCCACCCGGGCCAGCAGAACTCATGCACGGGACAGACATCCATGCTTCTGTTTATGGAGTCTGTGGGATTTCCTATGTCAGACTATGGTGGAGAGGAGAACGAGAATTTTCATATTTGGGAAATGGACTGGCCCGTTATTCACTCCCCCAACTTCTGATCCCAGAAAGTCACCTAGCCCTGGCTAACTTCTGGGGACTTGGTGTGGAGAAAAACAGACCCAGCCCCAACCCTCATGGAGCTCAGAGGCAGACACTGTCATTAATGAGGAAAATCACTCCTGTGATCCAGTGAACTTTCCCAGACACCAAAGGCAGTGAAGGATTGAGTCAGCAGTGTTGACACATCCATCTTCCTGTTCCTACAGGGGACACAGTGCTCAGCAGACTTTCGGGGGCCCACAAAAATATTTTGGTTCTAATTTATTTTAAAATGGAAAGAGAAAACGTGAATATAATAATAATGCTTAGATAGATCATAATTAACCTAGCCTGGACTACATTTTCCTTTGTACCAACTGTCAAATATAATTTTTAAGACTTGTGTTTTTTGAGTTGGAGTCTCACTCTGTTGCCCAGGGTGGAGTGCAGTGGCATGCTCAGGGAAACCACAGTCTCGACCTGCTGGGCTCTGGCGATTCTTCTTCCTCAGTCTTCTAAGTAGCTAGAACTATGGGTGCACACTATCATTCCTGGCTAATTTTTGATTTATTGTAGAGAAGAGATTTCACCAAGTTGCCCGGACTGGTCTCGAATCCATGGGCTCAGGCAATCCACTTGTCTCAACCTCCCAAAGTGCTGGGATTACAGGCTGAGCCACTGAGCCCAACCTCTTAAGACTTTTGAGTGGAGGAAGCACCCATAAATGCAGGAGGAGTTCCTGGGGCCCGAAAACACCACAATGAGTCCTTGAACTCAGGAGCTGTGAGGATGCTTATGAGGGTGGACTGGTTTGTTACTGAGGTTCAGGAAGGCATCCCTGCAGACATAATAATCAAACTGAGAGCTGATGGAATGAAGAACAGGAGTTATCATCAGGAGGAGGGGCATGTTTTGGTCAGCAGGAAGAGCACCTGCAAAAGCCCTGTGGGTGGGTGATGAAGGAAGGAACTGGACAAGCAGAGAGAGAAGAGCATGCTCAGAGACCTTGGGGTGTGGATCTGTGGGGAATAGAGCCCCAGGCTGCAGAAATATGAATCACAAGGTTGAGGATGTGGAGGTAGAGAGGAAGACAGAGAGAGAGCCACTAGCATGCTTGCTTTTAGGCTGCAATGAAGCCAGGTGACCACACCGGCTGCATCAATATATCTGAGAAGATGATCATGTGGCCAGAGCATCTCTTGCTTGTTAGTTAAAACTGAGAGTATGCAAAAAGAGCCAGGTTTTTGGAGAGCCATGTCATGTGTATAATGGGGCATTGCACATGTGCATGTGCGAGTATATGTATGTGTTTGTGTACATGTGTACGAGTGGTGTGTGCATGCATGCATTTGTGTGAGTGTGCATGTGCTTGCATGCATGAGTGTGTGGGTGAGTGTGCATGTTTGTGCATGTGTGTGAGTGTGCACATGCATGAGTGTGTGCATTTGTGTACATGTATATGAGTGTGTGTGAATGCATGCATTTGTGAGCGTACATGTATGGGTGTAGGTGTTTGCATGCATGCATGAAGGTGTGGGTGACTGTGGGGGCCAGCCTCCGTAGAGAGATTTAGGGGGTCCCTTGGAAGGTGTGGCAGCGTCGACGATTATTCTGGAAAGAGAAAGAGAAAGAAAGAGAAGAGGGGAGAAAGAAAGAGACTGGACTCCTGCTCAAGTGACCAGAAGCCATTTAATGGGTGTAATCTCAGGGTGTTTGCATGCATGCATGAAGGTGTGGGTGAGTGTGCATGTGGTTGCATGTGTGTGTGCATGTGTGTGTTTGTGTACATGAGCACAAGAGTGTGTGAATAAAGTCATTTGTGAGCATGAGTGTGCATGTGTGTGCGACTGTGTATGCATGTGTATGTGTGAGTGTGTGGGTGAGTGTGCATGTGGGTGCATGGGTGTGTGTGTGTTTATGTATATGCACATGTGGGAAGATGGAGCTCTCAGGAGAAGAGAAAGCAGAGGGGCATGGAGAATTCTCTAGAAATACTAGCTGTGGAAAGGAGATTAAGAAGCTATTTTCTGGCTGCTCGGGGTCCTATTTGGAGCTCGTGTAAGTTCGATTCTGAAAGAGCCTCATCTTCCCTTGGGAATATTGACAGCAGTATTAGGTGCTCTAGCCTCAGGTCCCCACCACATGCCAGTGCCCACATGCTGCCTGCAACCACATTGCTGGTGGAAACCCAGAGAGCCCACACAGTTCTAGGTCTCAGGGAGCTTTTCTTTGCTATCACTTTTCCAACATCTTGGTATTAGAAACAACTTCCGTGTAGACCAGGACGAACCACATTTGAGTCCTATTGTGTGCTTATCTCATATATCTGTTGAAACCAGAGAGAGAGGACTTATTCCACAGAGGATGAGACTGAGGCTCAGGGGGTCAGACAGCATGACAAACTTCTGTCCTCCAACCCAAGCCCAGGCCCCTCCCCTCACTGCCCCATCTCGGTGTGGGGATCCAGCTACCAGGAGACCTTCGAGCCCCTTCTCTTTCACTGCTATTGGTCTCCCCTGAATAGGTTCTGCTTTTCCCATTGGGATGAGACACCCTCTCTGGGGAAGCCCAGCCCGCAGACTGAGCTGTGCCGTAGCTGGGGTGCCCCCACCTCCTTTGTGCTGTGAATTCAACTCTGTCCACCAACTTCAGCCAGAGATCCGATTCTATTTTAAGAATGTGGGAAGCATTCTCCAGGAGGGAAAGTTGTGAACCGCGGGGGAGACAGGTCCAAGCGCTGCCAGTGTGCGCGGGCGTCTTCAGAAGGCTCCTTCCAGAATATACACTCTGGACGAATTGTCCAAAAGTAAAGATTATTTCAGTGCTGTTGAAATGGTGGAGGGGGAAAATGTAATCTTATCAACAAAGCAGAACTCTTTTACATTGGAGCCAACTTGGGTTTTAAAATGTTATGAAACAACTTCTGACTGTTTCCCAAACACTTTTTTTTTCTTTTTAAAAATTTCCCAAGTTTTGCCAGACCTTGGGTTATCTCTCCCACTTTATTTTTTCCTCCCAATATGACACTATCTCTCCGGATTTCTTACTCACATGGTTTGTTTTGTAGGGTGTGTGTATGTGTGTGTGTGTGTGTGTGTGTGTGTGTGTGTGTCTGTGTGACTATGTGTCTGTGTGTGTATGTGTGTTTTCAATAGAAGAATTCAATTCTTGTTACTTTTGTGTCTTGTCCATGATTCTGGGCACTAGGATGGCATGGAACTCCCTCCCACTCAAAGCTGAAAGCACTCTAATGAAAAGACGCCCAAGGTAGACTGTTCTCAAGGCTGGTTTTTTCCTTGCACAATTGGGCATAAAATGGTTTCATGCCATCACCTCTTTCCCTCTCCAATACCAGTCCCTTTCTCTCCTGCAGCAAGAGGTGAACTGTTGGTCTCGAACTCCTGGGCTGAAAGGATCCTCTCACCTGGGCCTCCCCAAATGCTGGGATTACAGGTGTGAACCACCATACCCTGCCTAAGACGTGAACTGTTGAAATGCTTGCAATCTCTCCCCTTCTCCCAAATCGGGCTTCTGCTCATCTGCCGGCTACACCTTCTCTCTCGCTTTCTCTTGCTCCCTCTCTCTCTTGTTCTTTCTCTCTCTGTGTCTCTCTCTCTCTCTCACCTCAGTGAGAACTCAGCCATTCTCCCCTCCACTGGGAAGTGTCCCTGACTTGCTCTTACTTCCCCTCCCACCTTGACCAAAAAATGCAGTGTCTCGTGTTTGCCTGTCACCCAGCACATGTGACATGAGTATGCCAGGACCTGAGCTACTTCCTGCTTCCTCCCACAGCCTCTCCCTGTATTCCTCTCCCTGTGTTGCAGCCTCAGCCTTCCACTGAAATGGTCTGCTTAGCTATATCTCTCTCCTCTCATCTCTGGCCTTTGTGAAGGCTGTGGCGTGCTGGTAGGCATGGAGGGGTCCCCAGCAAAGTTTACAGGCCTAGAAAACCCTGAAGGCTGAAGGTCATGGGTATTCACAAATGATCATTCCCATCTACGAAATACTAAATATGAGAGTTGAGAGTCCATTTTTTTTTTTCAGGGATCCCAGGAATTAGGACCATTATCTGAAAGATTTTGGTTTGAATCTGGCTCTGGGCAGGCTGACTGTATGCTCTTGGCCAAGTCCTGTGCCCTCTTGGTGACTTAGTTGCTCTCTCTGGAAAGGCAGAAGAATGAGAGCCCACCTTTCAGGGCTCTCAGGAGAATGAAACAGCACAGGAACTCAAGCTCCCAGCGGAGTCTGATGCATGGCAGGCGCTACACAAATGACCCTCCCCTGCCAGTGACTCTTACTCTCAATTCCATCAGTTTGGGGATCACATCGTACAGTGAACTTCATGCCAGTGAACGTGTGGGTGGTCGTTACATACTCTACGCTCTCAGGGTCATAACTTCAGGACTTTGAAAAATTTCTCAATGAGTCTGTATAATTTATAAATTCCATTTAGATTTTCTTGTATGCCCCTGGAGTCAAAAAACCTCATTTTCTCGTTTTGCTTCTCTCTCTCCCCTCTCTCTCTCCCCTTCTCTCTCTTTCTCTCCTTCTCTTTCTTTCTCTCCCTCTCTGCTTTGCTCTCTCCCCCCTCTCTCTCCCTCTACTTTTCTCTCCCCCCTCTCTCGCTCTCTCTCTCCCCTTTCTCTCCCCCTCTTTTTCTCTCTCCCTTCTTCCATTCTTCCTTTCCTCTCTCTCTGTCTCTCCCTCTCTCCCTCCCTCTGCCTCTCCCTGTTCCTCTCCCTCTTCCTCTGCCTCTTTCTCTCTCTCTCAACCCTTGACATTAGATAGAGGACAAGAATTCCACATTTTGAGTCGTAATAATGACATATTGAATTAATACACATGTTTTAATCACTATATCCTTGTACTCATCTGATTCTCCATCTATTTCAGTGTTCTATAAATAGGGGTGATTTAACCCTTCCCCCCACCCCAGCATTTGACAGTATCTGGAGACATTGTTGGCTGTGACAGCTGGGGGAGGGTGTGCCACTGGCATCTAACTAAACACCCTATAACACACAGGACAGTCCTCCACCACAGAGAATTAAGTAGCTAGCCCCCAATATCTACAGTGCCAAGGCTGAGAAGCCCTGCCCTGCTAGAGTGGTTGAAAGCCAGTGCCTGGGTTCCACCTACCTCTACCCTTTATTAGCTGACTGATCTTGACATTGGCTATTCAGGTTTTAAAACTGTTTTTAAAAGATTTGATAACATAGCTGCTGAGGTTGCTGTGTATCAGGGTGATGTGTAACCCACTTCCTAGCACAGTGCTGCATGTTGGCTGTTATTTTAAGTGATTTCTACAATAACCCTTAGGCTCAGGAATGCTCAGAAACTGCCCATGGTACTGCATCTGATAAAGGACAGGGTCAGGCTTCCTTACTCCCTAGTCTGGGAGACCCAAATACCCTGGAACACCCTTTGTAATTCTAGACGAGGTAGAATATGTGACTATTTCTACGAAGTCCTGCAATGACCAAAGCAGGTAACGAGAGTCTTGGAATGACGTGTTCTTGCCCAGAGGTTGGCCCTAAATCCTCCCCAAGCTGAAAGGATGGCTTAATTCTGAGTTGAGGGTGTGGCTGCCTGAGTCCCTTGGCAGGACATTTTGTGATTCGGTCACTTTCCCAGGTCCCTCAAACAGGTGCCACCTCCCCTAACAGCCAGCCCAGTGTCTCTGGCTGCCCAGAACTCTGGACAGATACTTTCTGGACAGCTTAGATCCGGAGACAGGAACCAAGGCCGAAGAGAGAGAGAGAGAGTGTCATCTCCATGGTGACATTTCCATCACTGGAGAGTGTCCCCATGTGCTTACCTCAGGGTGTAAAAACCTAGAGGCCTGGCATTTTTGGTGTCATTGCACTTTTTTCTGGGGTTAACAAAGTGAAAAAAGGCAGCACCCTCGAAGAAGCCTGAATTTTCCAGCAATGCAAAAAGAGTCAACCAATGTATGCTCAGGCTGCTGTTCCTGGCTTTGGCCTTATACTTGTCACTGGAGACCTGGCATGTCACTTCCTGCCATACCTCACTGGAGCAGGGGACAGACTCTCTGATTACTGCGGCCCAGAAATCTTAGAGACTGATTGCAAAAGAGATTCTGTGAGCCAAGGTTCCCTGGACCCACACGCCACCCTGAGTTCTGGAACTCAGAGCTCTCAGGATTCTGTGCCTCTGAAATTCTTGGACTCCCTGATTATTTTGCACAGAGATGCAGCCTTGGAAACCACAGTGATGTCACTTCCTAAGTCATAAAGCCCTGCTGTTAAAAACAAAATCAAACAACAATTTTCCGCCACAAGACTGGAACAAGGACCCCAAAAGCACAGATATATGGGAGGGGCACCTTCAGATCTACTGAGGCATTTGGAGGCCTTTCCCATTCAGTAGAGAACAGTCCCTATTCCCTATTGACAATGTCCAGTGTCATACTTCTCTAGGGTTCAGGATTTCAGGGAAAGGTTGAGCAAAGGCTGTTCCATCATTTAGCTCTGAAGCTCTGCCTCCCACAGGCAAGATGAGAAGGCTTTCCAAATGCAAAAAGAGAAAGTGGAACCCACAGGGAGTGTAATCTGTTCGCAAAACAAGGACTCCATTGTGAAGGAGCATTTCAAGTTAGCATGGCACTTGTTGTGACAGCTGATGGAGAGGTGGGAATTCCCTAAGCAAATGGTCAGCTTGTCTGTAGGACCCTCAAGTGTAGAAGCTGTGAGTGAAAAAGGAATGCAGGTCAGGCCTTCTCTGATCATCTGGGTGTCCTCCTGAGCTCATGGTGGGTCTCCAAGAGCTTGTGTACACACACACACACACACACACACACACACACACACACACTCATCAGGACAGGCCGCCCACTGTAACACACAACTCCAATATTTCAGCAGCTCTGTACATTAACATTGCTCTTTCTTGCTCACTCAAGGCTAGAATGCTTGACTGAGTTTGTTTCCCAGGCAGGTCCCTGAGAGGGTCCCTTCTGCAGCTAGGGTCTCAGAAGCCTGAGCCTCATCTGTCTTTGGTTCTGCCCTGTGTTAGGCCTGCAGAAGCCTCTCCAGCCTGTTATTGGATGGAGAAATAGCAGGAAGGAGCAGTGGGAGGTGTTGGGAGGTCAGCCTGGAGGTGGCACGTATCATCTCGGCTCACAGTCCAGTACTCAGGAACTAGAAGGCCTATCCCTGACTTGGCTTATAATGGGCCTTTAGAAGTGCCGGTGAACCCACTCCTCTGTTCATTCATTTAACCTACAAGCATGCTGACTCAGGTGCCTAGAACCCTGAGATGAAAGGGCTACAACTCCCGCTTTAACGAACCCTCAACAAAGGGAAGGAGAGGCCACATGTGAACAAATTGTCCCCATACAGGGTGATGAAAAGGACTGGGGTTGGGAAAATGCTATAAAGGGCCAAGAAAAACCAGAGCAGAAAAGGACATACATAATGTGATCCCATACTGAGGCAGTCCTGGGAGGCTTCTCAGATGAGGTGACCTTTCATCGTGCCTTGAAAGAGGAAAGCAATCAGAGTTCAAAGACAAGGGGTTGTGAAGGATGCTGTATTGGGGGGAACTATGGGTGCAGCAGAGAGTGTGTGTGTTTGGAATTATTGGGGTAGGAGGACGTGGTGTGCTGAGAGGTATCGATGGCAGACTGCAAGGGTCTTGTACAATGCATAGGCAAGCAGCTAGATTTTCAACTTAATGAGTACCCATGGAGGATCTTGGATGGGACAGGCATAAAAGGTGTCCGTGGCCTAAGGCAAGAGGGAACTTTGTTCTCAGAAATCCCCCTCTAGTCCAGCGCGGATGGAAGGGTGGCTCTCTGCACAGACATCAGCTGTCCTCTGGGTGTGAAGAGGTCTACTCAGAGACAGGCCCTGCGTTCCCGAGCAGACCCGAGTCAGCCTAGTCTTAGTGGTTGTAAGGTGATCGTTTTCCAAACAGGCAACGGCTTCTTCCGTTTTTCCTCACAGACAGTAAAATAGGGAAGGAGTATTTGGGCTGGGACTAGAAGTAGATAACCCCCCCCAACAGTTGATCTGGGGGACACTGGGGGTCCTCCACCAATCAGGAAGGAGATCAGGACTTCTTCGGAGGATAAAGAGTCTCAGGAACAGAATCAAGGGAGGCCAAGCTCAGATTCCTCAGAGGACCCTGATCTGAGGCACAAGGAGCAGGACAGAGTGTGGGCTTCCGGCTCAGCCAGACTCGATTTGAATCCCAGCCCTGCCCCTTTCCTGCTGTGTGTCCTTGGGCAAAACAGAGGTCCTCTCTGAGCCTCTGCCTCCTATTCTGTAAGCTGGGTTAATAACCTTGCCACTGAGGTTATTCTAAGGATTAAGTGCAAATACCTGGTAACATAGTGAGCATTCATCAAAGGTTAGGTGTCAGCCTTGACTGCAAAGGCAACAATTGCCATGCCTGGGGACAGGGAATGAGGGAACTAATCTTGGGGTGCTGAGGGAGGAGGGAGAGGCACACCAAAGAGTCTGAGAAATCCACCTCACCGAATCTGGGGCGTTGAGGTCAACCAACTGGGCCACCGGAGCATTCGACTTAACCCCAGTCAGGAGACAGGACCTTGTCATTCAGGCCCATGATGATGGATCAGAATGTCTGGCCCGACTCATGCTGGGTCCATTTAAGAATCGCCAGAATGTAACATCAGAATCACCAGCATTGTGGTTAAAACAGCCGTCATTTGGTGGCGACACCGAATCCATCATCCCTGAGACCCACCCTAATCATGTAGCCAGGCTTCCGTCTCTCCTTCTTTGGAGCTTGGCCTGGCATTATAGAGACACTTTGAATTCTTCAAAGAGTAATTCTCGCTTACCTTTTTCCCTCTTTTCCCCTTCAGGTTCAACCCCTTTTATCACACTAAAGTGCCAATCAATATTGCGAGATAGATGTTACATCTTAGCTTTTTATAACATTACTTGTCCCAGAAGGGACACTGTATCTTTAAGGAAATGGACCCCGTATCCTGTTTCTGAAGGATTAAAACTCTTTAAAGAGACAGAAGAGGCTGTAAACCCCGATCATATTCTTATTCTCTCTTCATTATCCTGTCCACTATCTATCCCTGCTGAGTAAATCTGGTTGTGTGTTTCTCCAAAGTGGTCATAAGAAGAAATTTATTTACTCCACGTTGCACTGGAGGGGCATTACTGAGCTTCAAGGCTCTCCAAAGTAATAAAGATTTTGCAGTGTGTGCAAAAGGAGCAGAAATTCAGAACTTCTTTCCCCCTCTGAGGTCGTTTGGCCAGTCAAAGGGGGAGTCACTTCTCATTTTCTGACAGGGTTTATTTCCGTAAGATTTTCCAATTAGCAGGAAAAGGTCACACTAATGTTGGTGCGGGGTAGGAAAAGAGGATCAAACTATGCAAATAAAGACATCCTTGAAAGGACAATATTTAAAAAAGAGCGGGGTTTCTCCATTTACCAATTTAAAAATTATACACACACACACATCTATACCTATAGCTACCTATAGATTCATATATGCGCACACACACACACACACACACACACACACACACACACACACACACACACCCTTCTTCTGTCTGGGGGGAGCAAAGGGGAGTACATTTGACCAGCTCTTCTTGCCTGGGGTCACAGAGAACCCAAGGTTCCCAAGTCTGACCACTGGGGGAGGTAACAGGGAACTCAAGTACACAAGACAGGAGTTTGGAGGGGACCCCTGAGCTCTTGGCCCAGGACATTCAGGGACAGCAGATGCATGCTGGAAACCGCCTGCCAGTGCCACCTCTCTGGACCTTGATAATGGCCGGACCGTCCCCAGTCCTGCAGAGCTGACTGCCAGCATATCATTTTAAAACCCAGCTCAGATCTTCCTCTGACACGTCCCCTACTGCTTTTGTTCCCTGCTCAGTGCACATGAAGCACAAGAACTTTTCTCGATAATAGGGAGGGCTGGGAGCCGTGTCAGGGAAGATGTACTCCAGCCTTACTGGGGACAAAAGTCACAGATGCCCATTAAAACAGATCCAGGGGACAGCTTCGCTTTGGGTTTGGAGCCAGCGCTCCGTGTCAACTCAAACGTGCTATGCAAATGCTGTGACTGACTGAGATGCCTGGCTCGCTGCTGCTCCCACACCGCGGTCTATGACCCGCTGGGTGAGGCCCTGCGGGTGAGCAGGTTGGAAGGCAGAACCCGGTGTGTAGGGATGTCTGAGGTTTGCACACCCCTTACACACACACCTGCAAGCCACACATCTGTCTGTGCGGTTGTAAAAATCAAAAGGGAGGTTCTAGAATTCTTCCTTCACCTGGAAGTTCTGTGATGCTGCAGAGATCAGCAAATGATATCACCTGGTCAGCTTCTCACAATAACAGGAAGTATTTGTGTAGAGCCCCGTGACTGCCCAATTCCCTGCCAGGAGATTGTTCAAGGTCACACAGCTGCAACCAAGCTGAGTCTGGGTTTAGATCCAGGTATCTCTATCTCTCATAACTGCACCTGGTCACACAGGCTGTTGGTCTTACTTGATTCGCGAGCTTAAATAAATAAAGCTGGTAGGATGGTTTTGACAGCAGGCTCAATCTTAGCAAATACGGAGAGTGTCATTTGCCAATTCTCCCTGGGATGTAAGCAAAATGTGGTATTTGGGTGCAAGAAATCAGAAATGTGCAGATAGATTTCAAAGTGATGCTTCTGTCCAGTACCCATTGTTTTGGTCTCTGTCCATTATAAGCTTAGAGTATAACTATCAACATGGGGTCCTAAGACACATGGGTGTAAGGCAACACACACGTTCTCTGGTATTATTTAGATCTGCTGTGATGTTTATTTTTGCCTTGAAGAATATGACAGAAACAGTCCACCTTCCACTTCAAAACCTTTCCTCCATCCTTGAAGCCAAAAACTAATGCCTCAGAAGGCATTATTTGGATTTCAACATGAAAGAGAAAGCTTTTTTATTTTCCCTTGCAATGAAACAAAGACTGGCTCATTTTTTTTTCTGTTGCAGAGTTTAATTTCTGTCTTATTGTTTAGCAATTCATTGGAGCCAGTTTTTGGCCCTGATTTTCCTTAGGACAAATTGAGGTGGGAAAGAAAGTTACAAAAAATGAGTCCTGAGTCCTGCCAAGAGGCATAGAGGAGGACTTATTTATGTTTCAGACCCCCATCATAACAGAATGAAACTGACCAAATTCAAAGTCTTTCTTTTGGCTTTATCCACAGGAAGTTATTATAGCTAGCTAAGGCAAACAAACAAACAAGTAAACAAATAATTTCAGTACCCAAACATGAAGAAACCTAAATGTCTAACAATATGCAGCTCATTAGTTAAAGTATAATATATACCTAATGTGGAATACTATGCAGCCATTATAAAGCATGCTAAATAAATCTTTTTAATGCTGTCTTTTTCAGTTTTCAGAATACCAGTTTTTTCTTTTTTGTTTTTGTTATCATGTCAATATTTTCACAAATGCTTGTCCCTGTGGATTTTAGGACAAAGATGCTTGGAAAGAGAAGAGTTACATGAAACTGATTTTGACCAAGGGGCAATAGGTGATCAGATGTGAGGTGGCAGTACAGTGGTGAAGATTCTGGAAATACATTATATCATAATCATGAAAAATTCAATAGGTTGGGAAAAATTAAGTACAGGTAAAAATTATAATCATCAGAGTACATTTATTGGGCTCAGGATATAGAAACATCCTGAGCATGACATTTACAATTTAAATGTTAACCAATTAAACCTGAATATTTCTATTTTCATAAATCGAAGTAAACTGGGACACAGAAAAACAAGGTAACATGCCATGAGGTCACATAACAGTGGTGGGGAGTATTGCTTCTTTTTAATTATATTCTTCACAAAAGACTATAATAATTTTTTTAAAAATAAGGTGAAGATTTGCCTCTCCAAATGTGAACAAAATGGAAGCCTACGTTTCAAATCAGTCTTTATTTCCTTAATAACCATTCCTAAACTTAGTAAGAACATCAGAAGCATGTATTAAAAATACAAAATCCTGAGCTTTGGACTAGACATACCTAATGTAAATAAACAGGGGTGTGAGAGTCCACAGATCAGTGATTCAATAAACTCCCTAGGTGACTCCGAGTCACCAACTATGCTCTAGGGACCACTTTGCAATGAAGAGTGTCATCTTGGATGCGTACTATACAGTTTCCAGCCCCCTCCTCTAGAGACTTGAGTCAATGGGTCTAGGATGGTATGTGTGAACTTACGTCTTTAACTCAAGTAACGCCATGTCTGGGTTGCCTGAGACTGTTTTGATATATGCTGCTGTTCAATCATAATTATTAGCAGCTCAAAATTGTCCCAGTTTGAACCATAAGATGTATGTTCAGCTTGAGCCCCAGGAAATTAATATTAACAGGACCATTTGGATAGAACAACTCCGAAAAATGCCAGCGACTTGGGTCTGATCTCCATTAGTCACTGCTAGCCATGTAGCCTAGGGCGAGTTAACTCATCTCACTGGGACCTCGATTCTCTCAACTGCACAATAGATACAAAGATTTGTAACTCCTAGGTTGTCAAGAGATGTGAATGCACATTTCATTCCTCCTGAAGAGGATGCTTAAGAGGTGTTTGGCAAACACCAGCTTCCATCTCTAGCAGCGGTCCCCAACCTTGCTGGCATCAGGGACCAAGTTTCATGGAAGACAATTTTTCCATGACCATGGGAGGAAGGATCATTAGACATTAGATTCTCATAAGGAGTACGCAACCTAGATCCCTCACACATGCAGCTCACAATAGGGTTTGCGCTCCTATGAGAATACAGTGCCACCACTGATCTGACAGTAGACAGAGCTCTACTCGCCTGCTGCCCACCTCCTGCTGTGTGGTTTGGTTCCTAACAGGCCATGACCCAGGGGTTGGGGATCCCTAATCTATAGGGAATGTCAGGGAATTCCTTGGATCAGCCCTTGGAAGCCTCTTGAAGGTCGTAATCACAGTGCTTGGGTTGAATGAGGATGCCTCTATGGTGAGTAAGTGACACCCAATCAGGTTCTGGTGAGTAAATTTGTACATTTCAAAGCTTTCAGAGGACACATAAATGCATGTATCAGATTGATTTCACCTAGGAAGTACGGTTTGACTTTTAACTGTCAGAACCACACCCTGAGGTTGTCTATCAAGAAAAAAAAATGTGTGCGGGGGAGGTTGGGAGTAGGAAGACCAAGTCAATAAACCATTTAGAAATTTTCAGACCTATTGCTAAAGACAGGCAAATCTGCCATCCTGTTTGTAACAGGAAGAATTCTAATAAATAATCCAAAGAGAGACATAATCCAGATGACATTTTAAAGATTATTGATCAAAAAGTCAGGAGTTTGCTAATATAAATAGCCCTTACCACATAATTTGCATTCACGACACTCACTTTAGACATGTCTCTGAGCCAAGGAAAGTATTGATGCAACTGACACAAATAATGATACAGTCCAGATAATGTTTTCAAGCAAAATGGGAGAAAAAAGTTTCCACTTATGATTGTAGTTGATGCGGTGGTGTGTGTAATTTTTGTCGACACCACAGAACACCTCAAGGGTTATCTGCACGTATGTAGGCTTCAATGATATGACACAATTTCCCAGTTCCAAATATGCTTTTTCTCTCCCTTCTGAAGAGGCCATTTACAACATATATGGTCAAGTCAGAGGCTAATGTAGAAATTTCTGTTCTACGCTATGAATCACTGGTGGCAAACAACAAGGATGAGTAGAAATAGAATATGCAAATAAGTTTTGGGGGGCTGATTAGACCCCACAGGAAGAATCTGCCATAATCTTAGATTTGTGGTACTAGTACATATTTCTCTGGTGAGCAGCGTGATGTTACCCAGAGGGACCTGAATGTCTCTTCATTCCTGTACCACATCCACTTACCTCTGACAAGCCTAACTTTTGTGTCTCCAACACAGTTTGCACTGTGAGGTGGCTGTGCATCAGGCAGTGTCGGAAGGACGTTTTTCTGTAAAAACCTCCTATTACTGACGTCAATGAAAAAAAATCTAAAGGACATTTGCATATCTTTGCCTTTTTATGCCATCAGTGGTATGGAAGGCAGCTGAATTGTAAGAACAAGTACTTTGGATCCCAAGAAGCCCAGAAACAATAGGTTTGGATGGTGGGTTTGATTTACTTATCTTTGCTACATTTGGTTTTGGTTTTTACATTTATATTTTGGGTTAATAAAAAGACCTGCCTCACAGATTTCTAGTAAGCATCAATAGGGTAAGACATTTACACCACGCTTATCGCATTGTCACACTCAGTCAATGTTAATTTTGTGAGGAGGAGGAGGAGGAGGATGACCGTGATGGTGATGTTGGTGATGATGATGGTGACGGTGGTGGCAATCATGATGGTGCTATTGATGAGGATGTTGGTGATGATGGTGGTGATGACAATGAAGATGATGGTGATAATGATGACCTGTCTAGGAAATTTAAGGCGATCTTTTAAAATACTTTAGAAACTGATAAGGTAAAAGAGGTTCCGAAAGTCTTGGAGAACTGCTAGAAAGTGGGGAGCCACTCATGCTGCAACCCTTGCTGGAGACCTTCCTTATGCAACGCTACGAAGCATATTCCTGAATAATCAACCCCAAACATAGCCGAAAGCAAGGAGGGCCCTCTTTCTTGGCTAGGGGCATTTGCAGAGCAGGTTTGGAATGGAGAGAAGGTGAGGCAGGCTTGGTGGGACTGAGCATCCAAGTCAGGGAGAGCTGGTTTGGACTTTGAACGTGCTACCCACTCCCTGGCTGGCTTTGGGCAGGTCCCTGACTTCTCTGTCACCCAGTGTTACACCCACAAAATGAGGCTATATCTCATTTTAATTCCTTCACAGAATTTTGAGGATCAGAGAAATATAGGGAAGTTATTGGTAATCCGTGCATAGGCACTTAATAAAAGGCAACCATGAGTTTGGTTGTTGTGGTTCATCGTAGCAGGAGTTTAGAGATCACAACACATCCTTCTGGTTATTAAGTCCACAAACTTCATCCCTGTCTGTTCATTCTGTCACATCCAATCAACCAACAAGTTTATCCATCTTCTCTCCAGGATAAGTCTCACATCTAACCCCTGATCTACAAGTCACCCATCAGCTCTTGGTGGAAGTGACCGTCTCTTGACTATAGTTCTGTCACAGACTACTCACTGGTACTCCTATTTCCACCCCTCTCCCCACCTTCCAATCCATTCTCTACACAATTACCAGAGTTATGTTTTAAAAATATAAATAAAATCATGGCACTCCTCTACTCAAAACTCTTTTACGGTCAAACTAATAACAAGCGCTAATAGCCACAGGCATGTTGGAAAAAGACTTAACCACAGGCACTCCAGCAGTGGGGAGGAACCTTGATGCCTCCCCATTTGCTGATTCCCATGGTGCAAATATTGCACCATGGCTAACTTTAAATCAAGCGACCAAAGCAATGGGAGTTGAGAAGTCATGCACAGTCAGCTCTCAGGACCTGGCTCCAGCCTGCTCTGGCACCTCACTGAGTTTCCTCTGTACCAGGCATGGGGCTCTACGCTTCACAAGCATGAGCTCAATTCATCCTCACCACAGCTCTGCAAGAGGCAGGTGCTTTTCTTATCCTCATTGCACAGAGGAGGAAACTGAGGTATAGGCAGTCTGGCTCCAGCACCTGGCCACACTACACTGCCTCTCTTTGTTGTTGTGTTTAAAATAAAATCCCAACTTGTTATCTTAGTGACAAGATCTAGGACCTGTCCTTCTTCAAGCCTGTCATGTGCCCACACCTGCCCCCACACTCTGCTCCATCACACCTGGTTCCTCCTAGGACTGTCACTTTCTTCAGTGCTCAGGCCTTCATCTCTTTGTCCCTCTGCCTGGAAAGCTGTTCTCCAGCTGTTTATGTAGCTGATTCCTCCTCATCTTGAGGTCCTAGCTTACAAGTCACCATCCCAGAGAGCTGTCCCTGACCACCCATCTTCCTCTGTTTTGCTTTCCTGTTTCTCTCCTTCCCAGCCTGCATCACAGCCAGCTAGTGATTTAGTTGTCTGCCTCACTGCTGAGCAGTGGTTCCCAGTGGAGGGAAAGGGGGGGATTGGCTCCCCAGGGGACACCTGGCAATGCCTGGAGACATTTTTGGTCTTTACAACTCAAGAGGAGCGTGCTGATATGCTGCTGGCATCTAGGAGGTCAAGGCCAGGAATGCTGCTCAACATCCCACAACGTGCAAGACAGCCTCCACCACAAAAAAATCATCTGATCTCAAATGCCAATAGTGTC
Source organism: Carlito syrichta (assembly GCF_000164805.1). NCBI lineage: Eukaryota > Metazoa > Chordata > Mammalia > Primates > Tarsiidae > Carlito > Carlito syrichta. Next base: position 1,596,140 of record NW_007256045.1, read on the forward strand.
AAGGCTGAATCATTTTCCTCTCCCTGCTAGAAAGCAAATTTCAGAAAGGGGTGGCTTTGACCGATTTGTTCTTTGCTCACTTCCCAGCAGCCATCATAGTGCCTAGCACATAATAGGTGCTTTAAAAGTAGGCATTAGACCACCAAATAAGAGATAACAATTCTGTGGATCATCATCACCCTAACAATATAATGGACTGTCCTTTGAAAGAGCCACACCTAAGTTTTCAAGGTAGGCAGGGGAGGCACTTAGAGGGTGCTGCTCCTCTGTCTTCTCTGCAGAGCACTCTTTTTTGGTCCAAAGACAGGGAAGGAGGGGCAGGCATTTGATCACCTCCTCTTCCATCCCTGACCTCCCGGAGCAGCCGTCCACTAAGTGTTGCACTTGGCTAGAGTTCCCCGTAGTAATTTGGTTAATTGGATGAACAGGCACTTTAGTGACACAGACTGGATTTCCACGCCGCAGTCCATCAAAACTAATCAGTTGGCCATGTTCCATTTCTCAGCAACTGACAGCTTCGCCAGGATGGTGAGTAGATGGTAACTTTTTAAATGGAAGAACTTGCTAAATAGCAGCAGGTAGAACTTGGCAGGATGCTTTTAGAGGGGAGCCGGAGACAAGAAATCCAGTGTTGGCTTTGGTTTCCCTCAAAGAGATAATCTTGTTAAGGAACTGGTTGATTAAAAGTTTCTTACAAAGACACCGGTGAAAAGTAATTATCTTGAAAATGTACTTTGTTTCTTTTGCATCAAAAGTAAATGGTGGGTCAGTCTGTAAGCCCGCGCCTTTGGGAGGCTGAGGTGAGTGGATTGCCTGAGCCCGCGGGTTCGAGACCCGCCTGGGCAACTTAGTGAAACCTCATCTCTACAATAAATCAAAAAATCAGCCGGGCGTGGCAGCGCATGCCTGTAATTCCGGCTACTCGAAAGGCTGAGGCGTAAGGATCGCTGGAGTCCAGCAGGTCGAGGCTGCGGTGGCCGGGAACGGCCACTGCACTCC
>NW_007256045.1:1597158-1632843 GCF_000164805.1 Carlito syrichta
CAAAAAAAAAAAAAAAAAAGTAAATGCCAAAAGCTGGTGTATTGCGTTCTCTCTTCCTGTGGTGCATATGAAACACTTGTTATTCTTTATATAGTATATACCTATATTAAAATAATTAGGATAGCACTGGCAGCTATAACAAACCTTAAAATTTTAAGTGACTTAACACAAACTCATGATATCTCACTCCCCTAAGAGTCTAGTTAGGAGTTCCTGGTTGAGGGTGGTTCTCTTCCATGCAGTGATCCAGGGACCCAGGCTCCTTTCACCTGTGGTTCCATTATCCCCTCGAGCCTCAATGGCATCCACTCCTGGCCAGCAGAAGGGGACAGAGGGCATGAAGATAGCACATTTAGTTTTTAAGAACTTTGACCCAGAAGAGACACACAACACCTCTGTTCACGTTCCTTTGGTGAGGACTAGTCATATAGCTGTATCTGGCTGCAAAGGGGTCTGATAAATGTGCCTATTCCTAGAGATAATGCCCTACTGTGGAAGAGAGAGCATGAGCTTTGGTGGACTGCTTCACTGTGCCCATCTTGGCCACAGTGGACATTTCATCTATACTAACCCTATGAGAAATGATGAAGATTTCACTTTTTTCTAAACAAGGAAACTGAGGCTCAGATGACTTAAGCAGCTGAGTTTATGTCCTTGGCAAGAAGCGTAATCAAGATTTATATGAGTACAGGTTATAAAACCTGTATCTTCCCTCTCTCCCTCATTTCTCTCTCCTGTCCTTCTCTCTCCCTCTTTCTTTCTCTCCTCTATCACTTTTTCCCTTATCTTATGTTATCATTTTCTTCCCTTATTTTATTCTAAAACTTGAAAATTTCTGAGGCATTAATATCTTCCTTCTGCAACTCGTATGTTTTCAACATGATTGTTATTTTTGGCTCAAAAATTATCCCCACTGGATAATCTTTAACCTAGAAGAGATTTGTCTGAAGCACACTTGATCATTGCTCAAGCATTCATTTTGCTCTCAAAAATATAGGAAACTTTAAAAATGATAGAAAAGAGATGTTTCTGAGAGGCAAACCTGATACCATCACTCCTTTGTATAATAATACTTGATGTCTCCCTATTGCCTCAAGATAGAGTTTGCATTCTGTGGCTTAGCCTGTAAAGTAGACTGTGATCTAACCCCTAAATGCCTTTCTGACCTCACCCAGACTTTAGGCCATCTCTCGGAAGACCTACAGTCCTTCCACACACATCATGGGCCGCCGTCTGCCCAGCACTTGCTTCCGTAGGCAAATTCCCCATGGCATTCTGTGATACCAAAGCAGGCTCCGCTGAAGACTTTGCCGCTAGATTATCATTGTTGACTGTCTTGTGTGTTTTGTGTATTTGCACTCATAAGACTGTGAGTCCCTCAAGGACAGGGGCGCATCTTAACTATTTGAGTCTCCCCAGTGCCTGGCATAGAACTCGTACCCATTCAATCTGAAGTGTGTAAAAGAAGGAATGAAGCCGGGCTTGGTGGCTCAGCCTATAATTCCAGCACTTTGGGAGGCCCACAGGTTTGAGACCAGGCTGGCAACTTGGTGAGTCCTCGTCTCTACAATACATCAAAAATTAGCCGGGCGTGGTACTGCGCTCCTGTAGTTCCAGCTACTTGAAAGTCTGAGGCAGAAGGATTGCCAGCGCCCAGCAGGTTGATGCTGGAGTGGCCGTGAGTGTGCCACTGCACTCCAACCTGGGTGACAGAGAGAGACTCCAATTCAAAAAAAAAAGAATGAACTGCCACTGAATTACAAGATATGCATCAGGAGCAAGTGCCTTCCCATCCACTGGAAATTTGAGTTAAGGAAAGCCACAATTCCACTGCGTTGGAAATTACAGAGTGGAGAAGTTGCCTTGTGTATGCATAGAAGGATTCAATGGTTTACAGAGCAAACTCATGTAGGATCTTCTACAATCATGCACCACACTAAGAAGGAAAGTATGACATGTGTGTTTGTGTGTACATGTGTTACATGTGTGAATGTGTGTTCACCTGCTCCTTACCAGTTTTCACCTCTAACAATCATGTCTCCATCTCTTTAAAGATGGTGGAGAAAAAAGAAAAAGGTGGTGGAGATTGTGTCTGGGTTGGATCGGTGTAATTGTAAGTGGTGTGCTGCCTGTGTTTCATGATTGCAGTTTTTTTCATTGCTATTTTGAAGATGTTAGTCTGAGTAGAAAGATTGCCAAGGAAACCACAGTATCCCCTGACTCTGAAACATGGATGAATCCAGAAACCTATGACCCACTCACTCGTGTTAACAAATCTTTCCAGTGCCATGTGGCGACCAGTCCTCAGCCCCTCATTGCACAACTGCAGGGTTTTGTATGAAGGTTTGCAGGGAGCATGCCAGAGCCTATTTCTAAACAGTCTGATGATTTATTTGATGCCTTTGGATATTTAAGTAGTCTGCAGTATACACCAAGTGTCTGAAATGTTTATTTTTTTCCTTGCTTTAATGTGTGGGACCTCTCACAACGTCTTGTACACCCCAGGCACTCAATAAATATGATTTATGGAAGATGTAAATAAATCCAAACCAAGATTATGTCTGCATTCATTAATTTGTAGCTCCAGAAGGCAGGCCCCCTCTCCAAACTTGAAAAAGAGAAAATTACAGAAGAAAAGAAAATGCAAAATGCACCACCCGGGGGCCCAAGTAAAAAGTCATGAAGCTCCCTGGAGTAAAATATGAAATGCTCAACTATATTCTCAGCTTTGGTATATATATATATATATATATATATATAGAGAGAGAGAGAGAGAGAGAGAGAGAGAGAGAGAGAGAGAGAGAGAGAGAGAGATACACATACACACACATATATATATGTATACCAAATATACCAAAATATATATATATTGTTTGACCTTGGGCCAATTTCTTAACATTGAACTTTTCTTTGTTGTCCCTTAACTAAATACTGATCTGGAATGGTTAAATGATGTCATAGCACCACTGAACTTCAGAAGAATGAGAAGTGGAAGAAAATAGGATGACAGAGTCAAAATTGTTGAGGATCCATCATATCCTAAGCAATTTTCCTTAGGATTTCTGTTTTTCTCACAACATCCCTAAAACAGCAATGAAGGTGTCAGGAACACAGATTCTACAGTCAAGCTACCTGGGTTCAAACTCCAGCTCTGCTTTTGACTGGTTGTGTGACCTTGGTCAAGTTGCTTGAACTTTCTGTGCCTCAGTTTACTCATTTGAAAGATGAAGATGATCACCATGGTCTCCCCTTATGAGTTGGCTGTGAAACTCAGATAAGGTTGTGTAGGTAAAGCATTTATATAATGCTACTTACTACGTGACAAGTACTGGGGCATGTCACATAGGAGAAAGATTTTCATGAATGTGATTCTCATTTTTAGAGGAGACACCTGAAGCCGAGACTTAAACACCAGGCCTAAGGTCACACTGCTCATGACCTTGGGGAGGGTAAGAGATTTGAGCCTATTTCCTCAGCTCCAAAGACCTAGCTCCTGCCCACCTCTATCAATCGTGTCTCGACACCTTTAAGGATAGTGGAGACTGTGATGGAGTTGGGTTAGTGTAATTGCAAATGGTGGGCTGTCTGTGTTTCACGGTTGCATCTTTTTAATTGCTGGTTTGAAGAAGATGTTAATCTGAGCAGGAGATTGAGAAGGAAGCCATAGTATCCCACGACTTCATAACACGGATGAATCCAGGGACCTATGATCTGTTCGCTTGTGTTAACAAATACATCCAGTGCCATCCAGTGACCAGAGATCCGTGGGGGTCTCTGCATCAGGGTGGCTCCATCCCACACTCTTGGAAAATGGGCTCTGGACCAAGCTTTCAGGAAATTGTTTATGTCCAAACATGACCAGAGTTCTGGTCAACTCTTCCCTGGCAGTGCCAATATCACCAGGCTGTCCCTCGGCCCCTGCCTCTTGCTCCCTCTGAACAAAAAGGAAAATAAAACTCAATCGAAAGAAGAATATCACTAAGCAGAGGTGGAGCCAACAGCAAAGACTCACTGATGTTGGTGGGCTGTGCCTTCCTGATCAGCCCCTGCCCCTGCAACGAACTCCTGGCTGTTGGATTTGCCTTTTATGGAAACTCACTACTGATCTTTCCTCTCTGCCTGGGTCACATCACTCCTTCCCTTCCCCTGGGGACTCCCACCTGCCTCCCCCTTGTCCCATGGACCTTCCATGGCTGACCCCGGACTTGCCTCTGGCACTTCCAGCTGGACTGGGGCACGCCCCTTTCCACCCCACGTCATTTCCTTGGGACACAGCAGGAGAGGGTCCTCCCTGCTCTCCCCAGTCCCTCTGAGGTTTAATTGAATTAAATACAAATGCAAATTCCAAATGCACATTGTAGCTTGATTTAGCTTTTCTCAGAAGCAGCAGCCAGCTTAACAAGCTCTCTGAAGGCTGTCTGGCCACAACACCAGGAAGTGACCACTGTTGAAGATCTGAATAGGAAGTGCATAAAAAATGACTTGGGGAGACATCCTTCTTTAAAATTACTCCTTCTCAAACAGCCCCCCAAATGAGCATTTCTTCCTAATTCTCCCTATATTCTCCTATTATGCTTTTTATGGATGTGTAACTAGAATGCGTAAAGAGCATTAATCCAGAGTGTTCAGCTTAACCAGGCCCAGCTTCGTGGGGTGGGATCTGCCTAGTCACGCAGGCCTGGGTGTCTCATGCAATATATTAGACAGCTTATTCTCTGTTGAACGTTCCGCTGTTGCTGTCCTGAAAGTCTTGATACATTTTTAACAACAGACCTCTCATTCTCATTTTGCACTGGGTCTTGTAAATTAACCAGTTGGTCCTAAGATCAGAGTCACTCCATGTGTCTACACCCATATTACCCATATGACTGCCTCCTTGAGGCAGAACTTTTCCACCTCAGGAAAGCTCCCTTGGGCCTCATCTCAGTCAGTGCCCCCTAGAGGAGGCCGCTGGTCTGACTTCCATCACCCTCACTGCCCTTGAACTGTGTGCACATGGGGTCCCGCTGTGTGTATTTCTTTGCTTCTAGCTCCTGCGGGGCAGGGTCCAGACGCTTCCTCCGTGCTGTCACGTGTCCGCAGCCCTTCCTCTGCTATTGCTCTGCAGTTGCTCCTTGCACACAACACTCTAGCTTGCTTTTCTGTTCGCCATTGATAGGCACTTGGGTTGTCTTCTGTTCTCAGCTTTACAAATAAAGCTGCAACACACATTCGTGTATGTGTCTTGTGGTGAACACACGTGCTTACTTCTTTTGGGTGTGTGCTGTGTCTGATATGAGACTCACATTCAGCGTGAGTCCAATCTGTGCTTGTTTCGTGTGAACAAGAGATATGTCCTTTAGACAGTGAGCTCTCTGACGGGAAAGCATGCCCCGCCTGGAGCTCGTAGACAGGTTTCTGGATGTGGCGCTCTCACCAGGTCCTGGTGAGATGTTGGGACACAGCATTAGATGATTCCTTATTCTTGTCTCTATACATAAGGATTTCTACTCCTTAAATGTAACGGGACATTAAGTTTTGGCAAGATTTTTTGAATTCTTTCCCACCTAGCAAAATCTGTGGAAACCAATGACATAAATGGCTAATCCTGTGGGCATGTCCTATGGGCACTTTCTCAGGGCCAGTGACAGGGCCTGTTGTGTTGTTTTGCCCTACTACTCTGACTTTTTACAGACTTGGCCTCATCAGAGTCCCCTTAGACTCTTGACTGCTTGACTGACAGTCAGAAAGTGTGGGCCCTACTTTATAAACAAGTGCATACCAGACCAGTTTTGGTGGTTCATGCTTATAATCCCAGTACTTTGGGAGACTGAGATGGGAGGTTTGCTTGAGGCCAGGAGTTACAGACCAACCTGGGGAACATACCAATACTTCATTTCTACAAATAAACTTAAAAAATTAGCCAGATGTGGTGATGCTCCTGTAATCCCAGCTACTTGGGAGACTGAGGCAGAAGGATCCCTTGAGCCCAGGAGTTGGAGTCCAGCCTGGGCAACATAGCGAGACCCCCATGTCTTAAACACACACACACACACACATACACACACACAAATGAAAAACAAAACAAGTACATATCAGTATGTTCAGATTAACCAGCCCCTGATGCAAGCAAGAGTCTGAGATCATGTAGGGTCAGATCAGCAAAGCAAAACAGGTCTCATCCTAAAGGGACTCATAGCTGAGGCCCAAGTGATGCATCAAAGTTATTCTGGTCCAGGGAGCCAAAGGACAGGGCAGGCCAGAGCCCAGAACCGGTATCTCCCACTGAGATGAGAAATGAGGTTCCCATCCTTGCACTGACTCTTTTCAGGCTATTCCTGACTCATCTGCCTGCTAGTGAGGAAACACCTGCTGTGGGTCAGGCCATCTGCCAGGGCCCCGGATGCAAGAGCTCAGCTGGTCAGTGAAGAGAAAAAACACCATGGGCTTTGAAGTCATAGTACCCGGCTCTGAACCCTAGCCTGGAAAACCACGAGGCCGGTGACCTTGGGCAAGTTACTTCCCCTCACCAGGGAGTAAAGAGCCATCAAGAAGAGTGTTGGCTTTAGAGATAGACTTGGTTGCCCTTGAAGCCTAACTTGACTGCTTTCCTGATTGTGTAAGTTGGTGATTTTATCAAACTATGCCTCAGCTTACTGATCTGTAATAGCACAGACCTCATGAAGTTGTTGTAAGAATTCAAGAATCTGTTATACAATGTCTGGCATGGAGGAAATGTTTGATAAATACTAGCCATTAGAATTATTACTGTGGTCATTTTTTTTTTACTGTCTTAACTGAGGGGGTTATGGTCAGGATTAAATAAGGTAATATGCACAAGTGAATGAATAAATAGCATGTCAGTTCTGTGCTGAGTAAATGGTACACGCTCAATACATAGTAGCAGAATTGGAACAAGATTATTTTAGGTATTATTTATATTATAGTCTGACAATTTACACAACAAACATTTATCAGGTATCTAGCATGGGCTAGGAACTCCTCTAAGAATAAAACAAAAACAACATTTCTGCTCTCACACAACTGTTGTTGTCCTACAGATAGGTAACAAACAAATGAACAAATACCTATCTAAAAAGTCAAACAGTGATATTATTTTTTTAAAAATGAAGTTGGATTAACGATGAAGAGAGGCAGTGTCGGGTGCTGTTGGGATGGGGTGTCAGGGAGGTCTCTGTGTCGAAGATATGCTCAGAGAAGAGAGGTGAGTGAGAGAAGTAAGGAGCCAGGTAGGTAGGGAGAGCATTCTGAGGAAGAGCATTTCCAGGCAAAAGGGATAGGAGTGTGGGTCTTCAATGAAGGGAACAAAGCAAGAGTGGCAGGAGGTAGGGACAGAAAGACAACTAGGGAAGACACTGGAAGCTTCAAGGCATGACAATCTGAATTTTATTCTACAAGAAATGAAGAGTCATGCCATGACTTACGTATTTCAAAGATATTGGCCAGGTGCATGACTCACACCTGCAATCCCAACACTTTGGGAAACTGAGGCTGGAGGGTCTGGAAAACACAGCAAGACCCCATCTCTACAATTTTTCTTTTTTTTTTTTTTCTTAGCCAGATGTGGTGGTGCACGCCTTAGGCCCAGCTACTCGGGAGACTGAGTGGGAGGATCATGAGCTCAGGAGGTTGAGGCTACAGTGAGCTATGATCACACCACTGCACTCCAGCCTGGGCTACAGAGTGAGTCCCCATCCCAAAATAATAATGATAATAATAATAATAATAATAATAAATCAAGAGTATTTGTGGTTCCCACTGGAAGTACAGAAGACAGAATGGCTGGAGAGGACATGAGGAGGCAGTTAGGAGGCGACACTGTGGTCTAGGCCAGAGACACTGGTGACACAGAAGAGAGGAAGGGTAGATGCCTTGGAAATACTCTGTTCTGTATCACCCCATTTTACAGATGAGGAAACCAAGTCTACACCCTCAAGAGAGAAAAGCAACCTTCAGAGTGAGTAGATGGGGTCAGAGCCACGGAGGGTGCAGAAGATTATAGCAGTGCGTCTCTTTCCTCATCTAGGACTGCTAGGACACCCTGGGCAGAGTCATCCGACACTTAAATTTTACCCAAAACCATTTGATCTGATGCCACCCATGCCTCGCCGCAAGTCTTCCTGTCGTACACAGGGGCTGGTGGGAGTGGCAGTCACATACATGCTGAAGTCTCGTCTTTTGGTTCAGGCAGAAGATTAAGCTACATTTTTCATCTTCCATGTGGGATTAGGCTTGCATTAGCTCTTTATTTGTTAAGGGACTTGATCTCATTATAGGTCAGTTTGCTGAGTCTCAAAGCAATGGAAAACTGAGGTGCTTCGTTTCTCGAACGACCACACTTCGTTACTCCAGATATTTGAAGCCATTGCCCCTATGAGCCCAGAGATTCATGTTTGCTCTTGTTTTACAGCATTACGTGGTTTCTTACCAGTGTTTGTCACTCACGGGCTTGGCCTTCACATCCAGGGTTTATGATACTTTGCAAGATAAGAAAGGTGGCTTTGCAAAGGGGATGGGGACTTTGGAGTCAAGCAGGCTTGGCTAGCTGGATTAACCCTTAACCAGCTGCTTACCCCCAGGTGACCATGAGCCAATTCTCTCATCTCTGCAAGCCACACATTCCTTATTTACACACCAAGGGGGTAATGTCTGCTTGGAGGAGGCAGGGCAGGTTTCCAAATTCAAGTTCATGAGCACTGTACCTGGCACCTTATGGTTGCCCAGTGAAGAGGAGCTATTTTGATGAGTATCTCTCTCTTTGACCAGAACCAAAGCATCTCCATCACAGGTTGCCCTAGCTTTGGTCCTCATCTTTCCCACCCTGGGTGCTTCTCCCCAGCTGGAGGGTAGTCCAGCATCTCTTCTCTTGAATTCCCCCAAACCCTTTGGATTTGACTTCCATCTACCCGCCCTGCCCACATTGAGAGCATTTCCCCACAGTTCTCACTGTTCCTCCAACTCTGTGCAAAGGTGGACCCGGGTTTATGAGACCCAGAGCTTATAAAGTGTTTGGATGGCTAACAGAATCACAAATACAAAACTGAGAGGGCCTTTCCTGACATTTTTCAAAGGATTCTGTAAAGTGGGCGACCTTGAAACTTCTGTTTCCCTAACAAACTCGCCACCTACAGTACTTTGTTCTCAAAAATTAAATTCACGTTAGCATCAAATTATGCTTGGAATGATCCAGGCACAAAGGATGTTGAACCATAAAATAGGATTGCATGCTGCATGTGTAGATAACCTTTGCCTTTTGGGGGTATGGCAGCAGGGTGACAGCCTCTGTCACCTTTCTTTTAAACCTACATTGAGTCAATCAGTGAAAAAAATAGATTACTAACTTGATCAGTAAAAAAATGATGCTAGTGTATTGTAATTGGGGTATCTTTGATTATTAGCAGGATTGAACTTTTGTTCATTGATTGATTGGCCATCTCCCAATCTATCATGTTTTACTGTTTTTCCACAATGGTTTCGTATTTATTTTATTTGTGTGTCTGTTCTTTATACTGTTTGAATAATAGCCATATAACCAACATTTCCATGTAGGAAGGGATTAGGAACAATAATCAAGTGAAAAGAGGAAAATGTTTAATATGCTTTGAAGTTCTATTTAAATAGAAGGCAGATTGGTTTTACTTAGAATATGTATTTTAGATCAATAAGAATAGTTTTCTAAAGTTACTCTTATTTTCACTTTACAAAAAATGAACAAAAGAAAAAAATTGCATAAGAGTGGGAGTGTTCAGAAGGTTATTCAGGTAGGGAAAGACACCACCACTGACATGAACCACTCCCAGCATATTTTGGGGTAATAGATTTCTTCCATTTTATTACTCACTGTGTAGTTTTTTGAATTTCTTAAGACTAGATCTTAGAAAGCATTTTTTTAGATGCAATAATTTACCTATTGTATTTTTCTGTACGAATTCTACCATGGAACAGAATAAATGCTACCAAAATTGCCAGATACTGGTGGTGTGACATTTCATTCGTATGACGCTTTTTTCTATATAAAGCTTTCTGGAAACAAAGGTCTGATGCAAACTGTCATTTCTCCAAAGTTCAGTCTGGGGAGATTATTGCTATCCATTTCTTGGTTGCTCACTATCAGCCTTTATCTTAGGAGGAACTGGGCTTCCAAGATCAGTCAACTCTGGGATCTTCGACTTTTCTGGCAGAGAGGAGGAAATAAGGCTTCCTTTAACCTAAGGTGCCCTGATTGTTATTTGCCTGGTCCGGTTCTCCAGGAAGAACAAGAACCAGAATGTAGGACGTGAAACAAGAATTTTTAAAAAATCACAGAGGGAAGAAGGCAAGCTGTAGGGTGGATGGAGGGGAGACAGTAGAAAACAGAGCTTGCAAAATAGCCCCTGCATGTTTCAGAGCTGGGTTATTAGGAAGGGTTTAAGACAGATGCCAAGAAGGATGCAAGGATACGCCTGATTCTGCATCCAGGTATGTCCTTAGCACCAAAGGTATGAGCAGCATAGAGCAGAGAGTTAAATGTCTTGGCAGCAAACTAGCCAATGCTTAAGGCAGCAGCCTCCTGGCACTCAATCAGATGGAGAGCGACTGAAGCAATTGAGAGAGGAACGATTCTTCAAAGGGTTCCATTTTAATTACAAGCTGGTTGGAGAATATTATTTCCAGAACCCTCCCTGCTACCTGGGTTCATTTCCAAAACCTAATGGAGTTATATTGGCCAAATGAAAGACTCCCAAATCACGGTGACAACTTCCCTGCCCAACTTCAATAAGCTTTGTCTTCATACAAGTGCCAGCTCGGCTCCTGGGATTTGAGACTCTGAAGAGAATTAGCTCCCTCTTGTCCGCCTCTTGCATTAAGAAACTGGCAACAAATCAAAAAGACGAAACAAAAGGAAAGCATTCTCACACAGGTCCCCACCCCATCATTTCCACTGTCCCCCAAGAACCTGTGGGGATTTAGAATTCCCCTTTGGCCTCTGGTTTCCTCTCCAGTATGACCAAGGTGTCCCCCAAACTAAACTTGCCCCAAATGTCTCAAATTGCTTTTCCCTGTCCATATACTGTTCCAAACACAAAATCTGAATTGTCTTAATGAGCTCTAATTTGCACCTGTTTGAGCTTGTACCTAATGAAGATAATCTTGGCCAGCCGGTACCCTCTGAAAATCAGTGAAAAAAAAATAAGAGACTCTCAGGGAAGCAATATATATTAGGCACCTACTGTATGAGTATGACAGGTGTTAATCATCTCCTTAGGCTCTTTCTTTTTTCCTTTCTTTCTCTTTCTTTTTTCCTTTCTTTCTTTTTTCCTTTCTTTCTTTTTTCCTTTCTTTCTTTTTTCCTTTCTTTCTTTCCTTTCTTTCTTTCTTTCTTTTTTCCTTTCTTTCTTTCTTTCTTTCTTTCCTTTCTTTCTTTCCTTTCTTTCTTTCTTTCTTTCTTTCTTTCTTTCTTTCTTTCTTTCTTTCTTTCTTTCTTTCTAAAATCAACCATCTTGACTGGCTGTGGTAACTCACACCTATAATCCCAGCACTTTCGAGAGGTCATGGTGGAAGGATCGCTTGAGCCCAGGAGTTTGAGACCACATCTGGGCAACATGGCAAGATGTCATCTCTACAAACAATGAAAAGATTAACCAGGTGTCGTGGTGCCCACCTGTATAGTCTTAGCTACTGGGAAGGCTGAGGTAGGAGAATTAATGAGCCTAGGAGGTCAATGCTGCGGTGAGCTGGGATTGTGCCACTGCACTCTAGCATGGGTAACAGAGAGAGATACTGTCTCAAAAAAAAACAAAAACTGTTTCTTTTTTTTTTTCTTGACTTGGAATCTCACTCTGTCAACCAGGCTGGAGTGTAGTGACACATTCACGGCCACCCCAGCATTGACCTGCTGGGCTCTGGCAATACTTCCGCCTCAGCTTCCAAGTAGCCAGAACTATAGGCGTGTGCTACTACGCCCGGCTAATTTTTGGATTTATTGCAGAGACAAGGTCTCACCCTAATGCCCAGGCTGGTCTCAAACCTGCAGGCTCAGGCAGTCCTCTCGCCTTGGCCTCCCAAAGTGCTAGGATTATAGGCTTGAGCCACCGTGCCTGGCCGCCATCTGTTTCTTAGAGACAGGATTTCCCTCTGTTGCCCAGACTGGAATGTAGTGGCATAATCATAGCTTACTGCAGCCTCCAACTCCTGGGCTCAAGGGATCCTCCCACCTCAGTTTCCCAAGTAGCTGGGACTACAGGTTTGTGTCACTATTTTATTTTATTTTATTTTGGTAAGAACAAGGTCTCGCTATGTTGCCCAGGCTGGTCTTGAACTCCTGGGTTCAAGAGAGTTTCCTGCCTCAGCCTCCCAAAATGCTGAGATTACAGGTGTGAGCCATCATACCTGTCAATAGACACTTTCTTAAAGCATGCTACAGGAATGAGAGCAATTTTTGCTCTTTCATTTAATACCTACAGCTCAGAGAGTGGGAAATTCTTATCCCCATTGCTCAGAGAAGGAAACTGAAGCTCAAGGGAGTTTCAGGAATTTGTTCAGATTCTCATATCTTAAGGAAACAGCAAAGCTAACGTTTGCATCTAAGTCTGGTTGGTACCTAACAGGATTTTATGGCAATCAAACAAGGTGATGGAGGGAGAAGTACTCTGGAAAGGATATTTACATACAAATTAATGTTATTATAAATGCTCACGTGTCTATGCCGGAGCTTTAGTTTCCTTCTTTATAAAATAGGATTCTAAGAGTATCTTCCTCAGGGACTTGTTGTGAAGATTAAAAGAGATAAAGCGGTCAACGCTCGGAGCACAGTCCCTGAGACGAAGCAAGGCTTGACAAACAACAGTATTATGATGAACAAAAATGCATTTCCTCTTGATAGAAAGAGAGAGGACTCTTCATCATAGCCGGGAAAATACTCTTTCTACCTTAGCTACTTTTGGGCCTCCCTGAGTGGCACGAACTCACCTACAGCAAGTTTTTCCAAAAGCTAGCTGTGTGACTTTGTCTGATTCATAGCTTGCAGCTTGTCAAATATCTCTTGTCAAATAATAACTCCCGGCTTTATCCGGACACTGATGCGACCATTCCCAGACCCCTCGGCCTTCAAGACAGGCTGTCAATGAGTAAATAGATACACTGGAGTATAAAAGTTCTTTAAGAATATAAAGCACATCTCTGATAATAAATGTCAGAGAATAACAGATGTCATTGTGAGAGAACAATCCAGAAAATGGGAATGTGTGTGAGAAACAAGGAACGGCTGCAAGCACGGAGCTTATTCTGTGTCCTCCACAGAAGGTGTCACCAAAGTGGTCTCCCTGCTTCCCCCAGAGCTCCCGACCCAAGCCATTCTTCAGAAAGTAGACTTTAAAAACCCTTTCTGGTTTAAACATCCAATCCATTTCTGCTGAACACCCACAGAGATTTCCCTTGCACCACATGCCATCCTCTGCTCTGGGTCGGGCTGTGAAGTGTAACAGTTCAATGTACAGACTCTGAGGTGAGAGTGACCGGGTCCAAACCCCACAGCTGCTGCTTGACCATGTGAATTGCCTAGGGCAAGGTATTCTCAGCCTCAGCACCAAAATCAATCCTATCCATTCTGGAATTCTTCATCTGCTTTTGTTCCTTTTGAAAGTCCACACTCATTTCCTGTTCAGAGGCTTCCAGACTCTACCCTGTGTCCCTGGATGCCTTGAGAGTTATGGGTGATATGTGCAAAATTTTTCAGCAGCCTAGTCCAAGGGTGCTGGACTATGAGTTACATGCCAGATCCAGCCACTTCCTGTTTTTATAAATAAAGTTTTATTGGAACACAGCCATGTCCCTTCATTTACATTTTCTCTATGGTTGTTCTCCTACTAACACTACAGTTTGAACAGTTGCAACAGAGACCGTATGTGGATCTGCAAAACCTAAAATATTTACTATCTGGCCCTTTACAAGAAAAAGTTTTTCAACTGCTGTCCTAGTTCAGTGTCTCTAAAACTAATTTAGGGTGTAGAAATTTTAATGTCATGCTCGTGCCTGTTGAAACATATCAAATGTTGCTATATCCAACAGAAATTCATTAAATATAGATGTTGTGCTAAATTAGATATCGTTTATAGTGCAGATTTTTCAATGCTGCAATTTGGGATGGAAAAAATCGAAAAGCGGGGGAACCCTGTTCATCAACTTTTTTGAATAGTGAATTGGGCAAAACATTTCAAATTTGTTGAGCCCAAGTATGCTAGGCACCATAAGTACTCTTACGCATATTAGTGCATTTCACCCTCATGATGTTGATATTGTGATTATTTCTACAGGGGGCTGTAAATTCTGGAAGCAAAGGGAAATATATATAAAATGTCATCAAGAAAATCTTCAGACTGTAAAAATAATAAATTATCTAAGTCTTCAGACTCTATGAACAAAGCTGTATTCCGTGGATTTAAAATTGAGGTCAAAATTATAATGTGTTTGCCAAAATTTGCATGATAGGTTAATAGAGTCAGTAGACAGACTCTTGCCATCAGAACCAAGATCTTGCAGGTTTAACCCCTCTGCCTCCTCTCCTTGTTCAATGTCATGGAGTATTCATGTAACATAGGGATCAGAGCATGAGGACCCTTGTTAGATACCTTATCTGAAGACTTGAATCTATTTTGCCTAGACTGGGGCTGTCTTTATCATTCATGTATCTTGGACTTCCATTCTCTTCTCAGCCATGTCTGTTCTGCCTTCTGGTTTAAGCTCATTCCCTTTGATGCATAAGACAAAAGCAAATGAAGAATCAAGTCCCCCTGCCTCCTCACTGTCATCTTTTAACTTTACACGTCTGCCTCAAGCAGTGCGTTTATACCTTGCTTTGTTCTTCTAGTGCTTATCAGAACTCAAAAGGTCTGTGCACACGCATGTGCATGTGTGCCTTAAAGGAGCCAGGATTCCCAAGACAGCTCATCTACATTCAAATCTTGGTTCCTTTTTACTAGCTGTGGGGTCCTGAACCAGTTCTTTCCTCTCCCTGAGCTTCATGAGCCTTCTGTGTCAAGACGAGATTGTGCTAATAGCTGAATGGCATGGCTGTGGTCAGGGTTCCATGAGATAGCATCTGAAGGCAATGTTTTCAGCAGAGCGCTCACTGTGCCGGATGTACGTGATAATGCCAACTGCATGTTAGTGTGTTATTCAGAGTTGAGTCCAGGCTTCTGTCTTCCTAAATCAGGCATCTTTGTTTTATTCTCTCTTGAAGGTATTTACCTCTTTAGTGAGTTGAATGGTGGCCCCTGCCTCCGCCATGTTTCCCAGAATGTGTAAATGTGACTTTATTTGGAAAGAGAGTCTTTACAGATGTAATTAAATTAAATATCTCAAGATGGATCATCCTGGGTTGGGGTGAACTTTAGATCCAACAGCATGAGTTTGTAGAAGAGAAGGGGAGAAGACACAGAGAAGGAGGCTATGAGAAGATGGAGGTGGAAATTGGAGTGATGTGTCTATACGCTGAGAGACACCAACGATTGCCAGCAAACACCAGAGCTGAAAAAGGTGAGACAGGATTCTCCTCTGGACACTGGAGAAGGAGCATGGCCCTGCTTATACCTTGATTAGGGACTCTGGCCTCCAGAACTATGAGAGAATAGAACTGTGTTGTTTTAAGCCACTACATGTGTGATCATGTGTTACAGAAGCTACAGCAAACGAACACAGTCTCCCTCCATCTTTCCTCGGGATCACCCCTCCAGGAGCACGTATTGGAGTGCTCCCTCACATCCTTCCCTTTCTCCAGAGGAGGTTGGTATCCTGCACAGAGCTCTACATCTGGACTCTGCTGCATATTACCTGGGTGTTTCTGGTTCAATCACTTAGCCTTCCTCCATTCCTGAACTTTATGATATAAAAATAATGCTTGCTCACAAGGTCATTGTAATAATAATACTGTTGTCCCTCAGTGTACTCAGGGGATTGGTTTCAGGACCCCTCATGCTCACCCACTCATACCAAAATCTGTGCATACTCAAGTCCTGCAATCTACTGTGCAGATCCCAAGTATATAAAAAGTCGGTCCTCATTATATGCGGGGTTTCACATTCCAAGACTACTGTTTTTCCGATCCATGTTTGATTCAAAAAAATCCCGTATATAAGCGGAGCCATGCCGTTTGAACCTGTGTCCCTCAAGGTTCAACTGCAGTACTAACAGCAACATCCACAGCTGTCATGGTTTCCACCCTAAGAGTGGACAAGCTCGGTGATGAAATGTGTTGTTGCATTTCCTCTTCACAGTAACCCTATGAGTGGGCGCTCTTGCCCATGCCATCAAGAAAGTCTTTAGTTATAAAATATAATAAATTATCTTAGTCTTCAGACTTTATGGACAAAGCTGTACTTTATGGGTTGAAAATTAAGGTGAACTGGGTAAAGCAGTTGCCAAACATTGCACAACAGGTTAAGGGATAAAAAAACTGAGGTATACTGAGCTTAAAGTAACCTGTCCAAAGTCATGCTAAAGCACACTTCACACATTCATGATGGATGCAAGCCTTTACTGAGAACATACTTTGCTGTAAGCCCTGAAGGTATACAGCAAAGGAGACAATATATCTTCCTTAGTAGTGGTTATGCCCTCCTTGAGGAGACACACACATGCTGGAAGGTTTTGAGGATTCTACAGGCATGCAGTAAGTGCTCAATAAGTGACTTTTTTTTAAGAGACGAGGTCTCACTATGTCATTCAGTCTGGTCTCGAACTCCTGGACTCAAGAAATTCTCCTACCTCAGCCTCCCAAAGTGCTGAGATTACAGGCATGAGCCACCATGTCCAGTAATGAGAACTTAATAAATGTCTACTCACTGCTCTCTGCCCCTGCTGTGGAAAATAAAGGGGAGGAATTTAGTAGCCATAAGTTCATGGTCTCTTTCTTCCAAGGTCATGTCTCTTCTACTTAACTAACGGTTCCTTCTCCTAGGCCGACAGTTCCCCCTTGGTACTTCCTTAACCCTCTGGGAAACCCCACTGTCAGCAAGGATGTTGCTCTCACACACTGGGTGTGAGGGAGTGAATCTCCAGGGAGTGGGGCCGGCCGTTGAGATGTCTCCCAAGAGCCCTTGCCATGTTGCCAAGAGAATCCCGTCACCAGAGCCTCCCTTCCCAGTACCCGCTGGAACATGTGCACTTCCAAAACTGGGTGACTTCTTGGTCCTCCTCCTTCCATCTTTACTCTTTGTCTCCATGAGTCTTGTAACTTCAAGTTCATTCCTTTCCCTTAAAAATTTTTTTTACCTTTATTTTTAAAACGTTGCATCGGTGATATATTTTCATGTGGAGAACAACCCAGAGGTATATTTAAAAATTAAAAAAAATAATTCCAGCCTATTTATTTTCAATCTGATCCCCTGACATAACCAGGGTCCCCTTGTCTCCCCTGGGGAATCTCTGGTGACACCCTCACTGGTCTCCCTGCAGCCACTCAGTGTCACCTTGGCTTCTAATTGCACCTGGGGACTAGACTGTCTTTTTTAAAGTGTAAACCTGATCAAGTCACCAGCACCCCAAAGGCCTACTTGAGGAAAACTTAGAACTCCTTGGCAAGGCCTGCGGGGTCCTGTGAGTTAACCGTAGGCCCGCATTCCCCCTCCTTCTCTCCATTGCCTCCCACCTCTGGGGGGGACACACCTCCAGCCATGACCTTGAGGTCTTCCTTAAGCCTGGCTAGATCAACCTCCCAAGACACCCATAAGCTCTGTAGCCCTGTGCTACTTAGCACCAAGCAATTCTACTTTTATCTGTGCAATTCTTTGCCTGTCTCTCCTAGAATGCAAGAAGGGCCATCTCTGCTTCCCGTTCTATCCCCAGTACTGATTGCAGTGCCTGACTCTTACAGGGTATTTAATATATTTATGTTCTCTTTTTTCTTATTTACCTTCTGCAAAGAATTCCTGGTACCTTCCTGCTGCCTTTCTGTGCAGCAAGCATAGCATCCTTCTCAGATCTTAAGCTTCATCCAAAAATAAGTCTCTCTTTTTAACCTAATCCACATTCACTCAGTCACTCTCCACCTTGTTCCCCAGGGCCCTACAAAGTAGCCAGTTGGGAAGCCACTAGGAGCCAATATTCTTCCTAAAAACACTCACTGGCCAGGCGCAGTTGCTTACACCTGTAATCCCAGCATCTTGGGAGGCCAAGGCAGGATTGCCTGAGCCCAGGAGTTTGAGACCAACCTGGGCAACATAGCAAGACCTTATCTCTACAAAATTTTAGAAAAGGATCACTCAGTGACACCTTTAGACGTAAAGGCAAACACCCTTCTTTAATATGACATTCAAATTCATGTTCACCCGGGCCCAGCCTTGGGCACCACTGTTCCCTCTTATGTAACACAACTTGCCCCCAAGCAGACTCTATTCTTTCCTAATTCTGTGTCTTTGGGGACGCCTTTCCCTCTGCTGAAATGCCCTTCCTTCCAGGTCTCAACTGATGTGACCTTGGAAGAAAGTGACGGAGAACTTATGACTACTGAATTTCTCGGCAGGGGCAGAGAACAGTGGGTGGACATTTATTAGGTACTTATTGCTGGGCATGGTGGCCCCTGCCTCTGTAATCCCAGCACCTTGGGAGGCCAAGGTGGGAAGATTGCTTGAGCCCAGGCATTGAGCTTCACCTTCTTCTTGCACACTGCTTGCTTTTCGTGAAGCTCTTCCTGACTTCCTCCTCCTCTTCCGACTTCGTGTTCCCCCAGCCCTTTCTCTTCTTCTGGAGTTAATATGGGATGTGGTATTTGGGTCATACTTAGGCTGCACATTATTTAATGTTTCTCTGTCATTCAAATGTAGTGAGCACCTTGTATTTGTGTTTGCTAAATCTGGCTCCCTACCTCGGGACCCTTGAATATCAGTGAATGTCCATCCACTCCAAGGCCCGCAGGACTGAGCTCTGAATTTCCCTTGTGGAAAATTCTGGAAGGACAGGCATCGAGGCAAATCACTGTGTATAGATGTTGCCGACACGGTGACTGGCACAGAACAGCTCCTCCATGCATCACGTAGTAAACACATGGACAATCATGTTCTTAGTAATGACTGACAGGCATAGGGGCAAGCAAAGTAGAGAAGATCTGACTCTTCAGTTAGATACCTGGGTTCAAATCCCCCTCCTTGATTACTGGACCAGGTTCAAATTCTCCCTCCTTCATGACTGGACTCGGTTAAAATCTCACCTCCTCCATGACTGGACCAGGTTCAAATCCCTCCTCTTTCATGACTGGACTGGGTTTAGAGTCTTCATTGTACTAGACTATAATCTTGGGCCTTTTCTTAGCTTCACTATGCACTTTAAATGGGGAATAAAAATAATACTTCCTGCATGAAGTATTTGTGAGGATTAAATTAGATAATCAATATATAAAACACTTAACACAGGAGTAACAAATACTCTGTAAATGTCACCCATTATTTATGAAGTGCCAGGCCCTGCCAGATACGTCAATAGTGTTATAGTGTCACTTAATGAAACACCATTTTTTGTTGAGACGGGGTCTCACTACATTGTCCAGGCTGGTCTTGAACTCCTGGGCTCCTCCCACCTCGGCCTCCCAAAGTGCTGGAATTACAAGCATGAGACACCACACCCAGCCAAGAGCTGTGTAATTTAAATTTCCTCTCAACATTCAAGATTTAATTTAACTTCTACTTCTGCAGAGAGCCCATCCCCAGTCAGCCAGAGGAAGCACAGTCTGCCGTAGCCTCAGCCACTCTCAATCCCACTTTCCAGCTGAACTGACATGACTTCTGTTTTTCTTTTCACAGTCATCGCCTCCCTCCCTCCACTGCAATGAATATAAACTCCAGGAGGGCAGGGAACCATCCTGCTATTTTTTTTTTCCTATATACCCAGTAAGCTCCAAATGGCCCCAGCACAGCATAGTTGTTCAATAAATATTTATTGAAGGAATTAATATGAAAATGCATGCATTAAGAGAAATAAGTCCCCCTTTCCTATCTTGGAGAGATGAATCTCCTCTTCCTCTCTCTCTTTCTGTCTAATTTACTTTCTAGTCATTGCTTTGCTAAGCACTGGCTAGACCATGTATTCTTTGAGCTATGGCCAGACCGTGTTTCCTAGCTTCGGCCCCCTCCGCTATCTTGGGAAGGTGAATCTTTTCTCTTTCTCTCTACCCCTCCAACTTACTTTCTAAATAAACTATATTTTCCAGTTTAAAAAAAGAGAAATAAGTATATTAGGGGCTTAAGAATAATCAGGAGAATGTATTATTGTTATTGTTGCCACAGACCCCTGACGCTTACCTCCTCCTATATGTTCCAGTCAGAATTTTCTATGTGTGTGTATAGATGAGCACTTCCACAAGCAGTTGCTCTTGGTGAAGGGGATTGAAGGTCAATGTTAATTTAATCTACTAGCTAATATCCGGTTTGTCAAACTTTAGAAAGAAGCACTCTATGTACATTTTTGCGAATAGTCTGAGGCATTGATCCATAGAACTTCTAAAGTTTACTTCAATTAGAAAGAGTTTCAGATAAAGATCAAATTAATTAAGTTCCCCCCCCCTTTAAAGTTCATCTTAATTAACCATTGTTTCTTTCTGGATGGCTTAGTAGTTGGCTGGGCTTCAACCTGGACATAGAAGAATTAAGAGGGGCCTCCCCACCCCAGGTCAGTGTTGATGCCTGGCACAGCCTGTGTTCTCTGCCTGGATTTTCAGAGTGTGCAGGGCATTTCAGGGAAAGCGTGCCTACTTAAATGCCGACAAATCTGCCCCAGCAAACATTGACAGTTGTTCACATCGGTGAATTTTCCTATTTTCCTAGCTGAAACAAATAGTTACACGAGAAGGGCTATCTTATTTTTGCCTCTTCATTATTTGTGTGTGAGTTTCATGGAGGTTTGGAGGTTCTGACAGCTGTTGAGGCTCAGGCAAGCAGTTGTGCTGTAGGACTGAATCTGTGGTTTTTTTCTTCCACATCGCAGCCTTGGACTCAGTCAAACAGGGGAGTCTTCCAGCAGAGGCCGTGCTTTCTGGTGTCCTGAGATGCTCTTTTTTTCCCCCCGTGCCTCTCCTAGTCTTAAGATTATTTTATGGCACAATCTTTGATACTCAGGGAACAGGTGCAAACACTGTTAAGTGACAGAATGTGTCGCGCAGATGATTTTTAAAAGGAGCCATGAAATGGATGTATCCAACGAAAATATAATGTTTAATTTACTCCTTCCGAGAACTAGTGATGTTTCGCCAGGGGCTGTCGGCAGTAAATCATCTGCCAGCTCCGAGGACGCCCGGCAATGTAGTTTCGGGAACCCTCTCTCTGGCGGGTGCAGGTCTGGCTGACGAATCCCTCCTGTCTAGCTACATGGCAGGTTTGTTGCTGTCACATGTTTCTATCTTCACCTCACTGGGAAATCAAAAGAATGGGGATGGAGGACACTAGAAATTGCTCATGTACTGGGCAGGAGGGAGCCTAATTCTCCTCCTCCAGGGAGCCCTTCTTGACTAGCATGATTATGTCTGGGGATCCAATCTGCTTCTTGTATTTTTTTTAAATTTCAGATTAAGGGAGTCCACATGCTTTGTTGCCTGGGTATATTGCATGATAATGAAATTTAGGCTTCCACTGGGTCTGTCATCCAGGTGGTGAGCACGTGCCCAAGAGGTAGTTTTTCAACCCTTGCCCCCTTCCCTCCCTCCTCTTTTTAGGAGTCCCCAGTCTTTTGTTCCTGGCCTTATGCCTGTGTGTACCCAATGTTTAGTTCTTGCTTATAAGTGAGAACATGCAGTGTTTGGTTTTCTGTTTCTGTTGGTTCACTTAGAATGATGGCCTCCAGTTACATCTGTGTTGGTGCAAAGGACATGATTTTATTCTTCTTTATCGCTTCATAGTATACCATGGTGTATACATACCACATGTGTTTATCCGGTCCACTGTTGATGGGCACCGTTGATGTCTTTACTACTGGGAATAGTGCTGCATAAACATACGAGTGCAGGTGTCTTTTTGATAGAATGATTTGTGCTTCTTTGGACAGATGTCCAGTAGTGGGCTTCCTGGGTCAGATGGTAAGTCTATTTTAAGTTCTCTGAGAAATCTCCAAACTACTTTCCACAGGGGCTGAGCTAGCTTACATTCCTACCAGCAGTGTATGAGTGTTCCCTTTTCTAGCCAACATCTGCGGCTCCCTACTGGTCAGCCTCCCACAGGATGATTCTTTTGAGCAGGGCTATGCAGTGTTGGGTAGTGGAGACAACCTGGGAACAGGTACACGCAGGTGGGTCATCCTCAATGAACGTCATCTATCCTGCTGGACTGAGAGAACCTCTTAAAAGAAGGGCCACGTCTGTCCTGCTTATCCCTGAGCCCAAGGGCCTATAATAGTGAGATATCTGGCACATTAGAAGGGCTCAGAACACATTTGGAGAGTGAATGAATGAATTATAGGACATACTCTGCTTACTCCTCAACTAGGCACTGAAAGAACTAAAGAATGACATGACGCTCTTGCATTTCAGTTTGTGCCCATTTGCTCAGGGAAAGCAAAAGTGAGTGAATGAATGAATGAATAAATGAGTGGAGGTGACCCTGCAGGTGATAAATCCTCTCCAAATGGAGCAAGCGAACTAGGAAGTACAATCTGCCTGGAACTGTCATACAAAGAGAAGGGCTGGATGTCACGTGTCCAGCAAGCTATGAGGCAAAGGAAGCCCAGAGCAGTTTCAGCAGCCAGGCAAGAGGAAGGCGGGCAAGCATAGCGAGAGAAGTGAAAAACAAAGTGTCTGCTTCCACCCTGGGCCGTTCCTTCTGGGAAGTTGGGGAAGTTGTTGACTTTACTTGCTGTTGTAGCCCTTAGGCCTGGAGTAAATAAGAATGTGTAGAAGCAAGAGAAGAAGGAAGGAAGGAGGGAAGGAAAAAGAGAGAGGGAAAGGGAAAGGAGAAAGTAAAGAATAAAGGGAGGAGGAAGGAAGAGAGGAAGGAAAGAAAAAAAAGGCTGGAAGAATGGAAGAAAGAATGGAAGAAAGAATGGAAGAAAGAAGGATGGAAGGAAGAAAGAGGGAGGGAGGGGGAGAGAAAGGAAGGGGATGGGAGGGAGAGAAAGAGGGGAGCAGAAGAGAAGAGAAGAAAAGGAAAGAGAAGGAGAGGGAGAGGAAAAAGAAAGGAAGGAGGGAGAGAGAGAGAGAGAAAGAAAAAGGGGCGGGGGACGGAAGAAAAAAAGGAAGGAGGAGGAAAAGAAAGGAAGAAAAAGAAAGAAAGAAAAGATCCTGGGCCCAAGTAAAGAACTCAGTGACTCCTGATTCCATCTCTTACTGGTGTCATGTAATGCATTCTCATTTACCAGAGCCTTAGTTTTCCCCTTTTGCTAAATAAGGGTGATAAACTTTCACTAGAGGGAGAGGATGTGAATTCATCAGGTGGTTTATTTACTTCAAGCAACTGCCATATTGGTATCCAACAAACATCGACTTCTCCAACCTCCCTCCCTTTCTTTGAGTCCAGCATCTGGGCTTTGGCAAACCACCCCAGAGAAGAAGGAAGAAGTGAATGACACCCGATTGTTTGGGTCCTCCCTGGAGGCTCCTTCCTCTGTCCCTGTCTCCAGGGGTCTTCTGACATGCCCATTGACTATTCTACTGGATCTCTGCTCCCTCATTTTCCACCCGTCCTCCAGTACCATTTCTATTTCTTCTGAAGACAATTCTCGGCATGCTGGAAGAGATGGAAAGACATCTGACACTTGGAGGAGAGTGGCTGATGGCCGCTTCCGGTGGTCCATGGGTTCAATGCACCCTTAAAGAGGATGCTTTAGCCCACCTGAAGGGGGTATCATTTATTCCAGTGAGCAGAAGAGGCAACTGAGGCTCGGAGACATGCAAGTCAAGTCCTGAATGATGCAATTTTTGGCACTGCAGCAGGTGTTTGTCAGGGAGGAGGCAGGGAGGCTTTATCAGGGTCCTGCAGAGCACGCTGTGTAGGCAGCTACCTTCTCCATTTATGGGTGAATAGAGCTCTGTGGGGAGATACATCTAGAACATTGCACAAGCTCAGAGTTCTCTGGAAATGGAGTGTGGTGAGCTTGTCAGTACGATCTTCACTGTTTTGGTCATTTGCTAAGTAAGGTCACCGGCAACTTCAAAGTAGTCTCCACCATCAAATTGGGAATGGAAAAAGCTCGCGTTTCGGGTGAGTCACGTTCTGCCAGGCGCCCACGCCTTAAGGTGGAGTTGGGTTCTGTTTTCACCAAAATAAATATGCAGATTTTGCATATTAAGGTTCTGTGTGTTGGTGACGACTCATGAAAATGACAACTGATTCTCAGCCACAGGCATGGGCCGGTCCACCTAACAAGGACCAGCAACTCAGATGTTCAGAACAGCAGATTCTGTTTCTAGGGCTGCCATACTCACTGAAGAATGACCAGGACGCGCCCCCAGGAGCAGACTGACGGGACTGACGGGAGCACACATTTCCAGATCTTACTGGAAAGCTTCACTAACAGTCTCTATTTTAAACATTGAAGGAACCCTTTGTTAATGAAATGGGATATGATAGAAAGGAGGGAGCTCGGGCTCTGGAGTATGATCGTTCTAGATTTTAATTTCTGCCCTCAATAACATATGACCTCTCAAATCTGCACTTTCTCGATCTATATGAGCAAAACACCACCTACCTAGGGTTCTTATGGAAGCCTGGTTAAAACATGGGTTTTAGAGTCAGACACAGTTGGATGTGAAGCTCAGATCCACCACTCAGTATTATGATTTAACCAAGCCTAGCCACTGTTTTCCCATCTGCAAAATGCCTAGATTCAAGAACAATATGCAATTAAGGTGTTTAATACACGTCATGCCTATTAACAACTCAAAGATGCTTTTGCTAGTAGAAGTTGTAAGAATATAAATATATTTACAGTGAATTTTTATAATCAGTAGATGTTAGTTCTTATTAGTGTTAGTAAACATTTTAAAAAATTGAAACAACAGTAGTTTCAACTCTTCCCTACCCACTCACCCAATTTCATAGTCCCCTAATTGGCTTCATTTTTTTCCCATACACTTATCAGTTCTTGTATGTTCTGGGGTTATTGATGTGTTATTTCCTGGTTCTCTCCACTAGAATGTGAGCTCTACCAGGAAAGGGATGTTATTTTACTCATCTTATGTTCTCAGATCCTAGGACAGAGCCTGGCACATAGTAGATGCTCAATAAATACTTATTGAATGAGTTAATAAATGACATTCATAATATAGAAGAATGAGTGTGGTGGCACACACCTGTAATCTCAGTATTCTGGAAAGCTGAGGCAGGAGAATTTCTTGAGCCCAGGAGTTTGAGACCAGCCTAGGCATCATAATGAGAACTTACCTCTACAAAAAAAATTTTTTTTTAAATTAGCCAGGCATTGTGGTATACCTGTAGTCCCAGCTACCCAGGAGGCTTAGGTGAAAGGATCACCTGAGTCCAGGAAGTTGAGGCTGCTGTGAGCCGTGATCATGCCACTGCACTTCAGCCTGGGCATCAGAGTGAAACCCTCGACTCAATAAATAAATTTCAAAAAGCAGACATAGAAGGTCCAGCCCAGCTTCTAACACATGGCAAGTACTCCTGTCTACATTAATTCCCTGTGTCTCAATACCACAGAGGAACAATAAAGAAATAAGTGGTGTGGCTTCCTCCTTGCTGTTCCAAAGTTTGTTCCTGCAAGGGGGGATCTAGGGAAACCCAAGTGTCCCACAGGAACTGTGAGTTTTCCTGGTGAGGCTTTTGTCCCGCTGCCTTCTGGGAAAGGAAAGAGATGAGGGAAGGGTGCATGATGGATAGGACTGGCAAGATGCCATCTGGACCTCGGAGCCTCCTTGTCACTTCTTGAGGCCCTTAAGTAAGGATAAGCTAAAATCCTCTGGGGCTTCCTAGTCATTGTTTTGACGGTCCTCCAGGTGGACCAGCAGGCATTTGCTCTAACCACAAAGATGTCTGAATTAGCTCTGGCTTCATTGACCAAACAAGTGCTTCCTTGACAGTGAAAATTTAGGGACTTGCCATCACTTTGGGAATCCCATCCTCTGATGGCCCCTACAATCCTATCTCAGTCATCTCCTCTATGGGGGAAACAGCCCCACAAGAGGAGAATGGAGTCTGGTGTTTCATGAGATGTCTGACAAGGGCCTCACTGTGGTCCATCTCAGACCCAGAACTTTCTCTAAATTTCATAGCCTGAATGCACTTCAGTCAATCAACCTGGCCTTAGAAAGAACCCTGGGGTACTTATGCAAAAAAAAAAGCCTGAACTGAGGGACTTTGAGAGAGTGATGGTTGCTATAAGGAGGTTACCTTAAAAGTTCCTCCAGAAAGGTGGAACACCTTGGAAGTGTTTGGTCATTAATATCCCATATTTCCTCAACTCGGATGTGATGTTGACCATGAGACATGCCACGGATTTAACAACAGTTTTCCAGAGACAAACACGAAGAAGAGACTCTACCATAAGAAAACCACATCTATGCTAATATGCATCCCAGTTCTAAAACTGTAAAAGTGAAGTGCCCATGTCTCAGAATCAAAGACATCCTAGAGGGAGTAGTCACCAGTATACCACAGGGCACTGTGTTCCAACTCCACAGTTTTCCCTGCCATCTGTTCTTATGTTATTTAATCATTGCAGAGCTCATGTGGCCCTAGATACTATTATACTAAATGTCCCTATGAACAAGCAGGCCCAGAGTTTGCGTGACTTGTTCATACTAGTTGGGAGAATTCTGAGGCTTGTACCCTAATCTACCTGACTTCAAGCCTGGGCCTTGGCAGCCACTGACTGGAAACCCGAGCTGAAATCTTAGGGGCCTTGTCTCCCCCATTCTGGAGTCCTCCCTCAAGGCATCAGGGGGTGTTGAAAGCAAAGGAACAAAAAAGCTGAAGATCAAATGACTAGACATGGGACCCCAACCAAGGAAGACAGAGACAGGGGTCTGATTTTGGGGATCAAGAGCAAATGAGAATAAGATGAAAATAATAGGGTCTCCCAGGGTGGTGTGGGCAGAGTTCTGATCAAAGACCTTGAACAGCCATTGAAATTTGGCCAATGGATCATTTTACTATTTTTACAGTGGGAGGTGATATCTGGGCCTCTCAACATCATAGAGCCTGGCAGTGACTGGGATTGAACTGAAGAAACTGAGGCGCAGAAGTGTAGTCTGTGCACAAGGTCACTTACCTCTATATGACTGTTCCACCTCTCTCTGACCCTAAGTTCATAATTTTAACTGCATGTCACTCCTCTTCTCTCCACCGTCCCCATCCCTTGGGCAGAAAAGGTCATAAGACATTCTCAGGCCTCTTCTAGATCTCAAAAGCCTTGAGACCCTTGCCCACTTGTAAAATAAGTAAACTTGCAAAGATGCCTGTCTTAACTTGTAGAGAGGGTTCAGATTTTTAGCTTTGACCCCTACTCACTTTCTTACCTGATAACCTCAGAAGAATACTTATTCTCCTGCTTACCATTTTTCAGGATTTTTTTCTTCCCCTTTCTGCTGTGCAGAAAAAGTTAGTCACACCAATGAATGAAAATGTCACCATCGTCTTTTCTTCCACCCTTTTTCTGGGGGGGTGAACTTTCATTTATTGAGCCCTTACCAGTGCCTATGAGCCAGCCAGTAGGCTAACCACTCCCTAACCATTGTATTTCATCTTCACAGCACACTTGTGAAGTGGGTATTATCATTCCCTTTTACAGATGAAGAAACTGAGGCAGTCTGTGCACAAGGTCACTTAGCTGTTCCACCTCTTACTTTTTTGTAAAAACACTCTAAGTCCATGTTTTTAACTGCGTGTGACGCCTCGCCACCCTCCCTGTCCCATATCATCCCACATTGGGCAGATGGGGTCTTAAGACCGACATTCTCAGGCCTCTTCTGGGTCTCAAATAGCCTAACATAAAACAGACCCTTGCCCAATTGCAGAATAAGTAAACTTGCAAAGGTGCCTGTCTTAACTGTAGCCAAGACAATCTGAGTCATCAAATACCCTTATCGCCGATGCAAGGGGAGATAAGGAAAGGTATGTTCTCTTCCAAGGGAGACAGGCACGAAGACAGGCCCTGTGATTAGATATGAAGGTAGCGGC
The DNA here is from genome assembly GCF_000164805.1 of Carlito syrichta. NCBI lineage: Eukaryota > Metazoa > Chordata > Mammalia > Primates > Tarsiidae > Carlito > Carlito syrichta. Next base: position 1,625,244 of record NW_007256045.1, read on the forward strand.
TCATTGGGTTACAGAATAATTGCTGTGTTTGCCTGACCTTGATAACTGAGATGTTTCCTTTAGCGACTGTCCTAGGTATCCGGCACAGGCCTTAGATGGCAAGATCTAGAAGAAAGGGGTGTCTGTCTCTCTGCCGTGGCTTGTGGAAATTCTAACAAAATATCAAACACCCATTTTGCAGTCGGGGTGTGCTATTACAGAGAAGTCCCTGGAGAGAGAAGTCTGCTGGGAAAAGACTTTCCATACTGAGCTAGGCCCTGTGACATGCGTGTGGTGTGCAGAGGTTAGCAAAATAGAATTTTAAAAATTAGACACCAGAAAAGATTATTAATGTTCTTCTGCATCCACTTTCGTACGTAAGCGTAATGCTTGTGATGACCCTTCAGTGTGAGCACAGTTAGCTCTGTTTTGCAAATGTGTGGCTTTGTGGTTGCATAGGCATAGAAAAGGTCTGGAAGGGCATGTACGAGACTGAGTCGTGAGTCTACCTCAGGGACTGTCGGATTCATGATAGAGGGGTGTCAGGTTTCATTTCACATTTTTTTTTAATTTGTAAAAAAGACAAATATTACTTTTGTAATCATAATAATGGAGGAGGAGAAAGAAGAGATCAAGGGAGGGAAGGAAGGAAGGAAGGAGGGAGGGAGGAAGGGATGAGAAAGCAGGGTGAAAAATGAGATTGGGAGTTTTGCAAGCTACTCAGTGTCAACCAGGCGGGTGGGGAGGTGGGCTTTAATCACATCTCTCCATCCGCCGCGATCCTCTTCCCTCTTTACCATCCTGTCTCGCTCCTGTGGGCGAGTGAGTACTGAGAGCTAACTAAGGACCCTGCAGCGGCCGGTGGGCCTATTTAGGTCTCTTGCATATGATCACCCTCTGCTTCATGCCCGCAGAAATGTGGACCACTTTCAGGGTGTCGCTGTAGCTCAGTGGCCCCCAACTCACCAGCATGGCATCAAGCCGAAAGAGGAAAACTAGGATGAAGAGTTTGGGGAAAAAAAAAATTCTTCCAAGCTGTGAAATTGAGTTTCTGGAGTGAAACGGCAGAAGTTTCTGAACTGAGAACCAACTGCAGAGAGAGGCTCTTGGCGTCCAACCTAGGCTTGGCTGCCTGCCTGTCCTTCCTGCTGAGCGCCCCGGGCACCCACGGTGGCACCCCGTGGCCCCCAGAAAGCCTGCGGCAAAAGCAATGAAGGGCAGATATGAAAAAAAAAATTTTTAAAGAAAAAAAAATACCCCCCGTGCAGGTTTTGTAAAACTGTGATGCCTGTTTGCATACTAAATCCTGGACATTCCAAACAGTTCTGGAAAACTCACATTACCTCCAGAGGATCACAGCAAAAGGCTGCTGGACACATGCCTTCCATTTCAATAAAGAAGTAGGAAAAGGCTAATACCTGCGTGCCATTCTCGGAGTGAAAAAGTGCCAACTCAAGATAGTTTGGCGGTAAAAAATAGAGACAAGCAAAAAGCAAAATAGGAGCCTCACTCCAGAGGCTCTTTGGACAGAGATATTTTTCCTTTCTCTTGTGCTGAAAGCAGCTTAGAGCCCAGAGACGGGGCTGCAGGAGGGAGCCAGCCTGGCATTGCAAAGGAACCCAGGGAGAAATGCAGGTGAAGGAGCCCCTGAGATACCACAGGGGATGGCTGGTGCTGAGGGAGTAGGTGTTTGAATTTGGTGCATTTGGCAGGGAAAAAAAAAAAGCAAAAGCACCCACAGCAGCAGCCAGGGAAGAAGCTTCTGCTCCGAGTGCCACGGAGCCAAGGCAGTAAGCTGAAGCAGCACAGCCCGCATGCTCCGCACCTGCCAGCCAGCAGGCTCTGCCAAGAGCAACTTGGTACCAACTTCAATAATATCGCAATTCAGTATTTAAATAATGCGACAAGACTCCTTTGGAACAAGACCAGGGACCGCTCAGGGCAGTAATTTTCCTTTTAGCAGCGGGAGCTGAGAATCTACAATTTCCCAAAGATAATACCACTCCACCCTGCTCCAGAGGGGCCCAACACAGCCGCAGAGGGAAAGACACATTCACCGAGGCAAGCCCCCAACGAGAGACGGGATCTCAGGCTGTGACCGGGGACAATGAAGCACATACTGCTGAATGTCACGGAGGCGGATCCAGGCGCCTTTGTGTCAGCCCACCCAGTGGTTATCGGTGGTGGTGAGATGAGCCACCTCTTTGGGACAGCAGTTACACCATCCTCTGAACTCCAGATGTAGTAGCAATAAATGATCCCCGGTGTTAATTTGGGCCTGGAGAGAGGGGGTTTCGAGCTGGCCTGGCTCTGATTCACCACATTTAGAAGGAGCCTTCTCCAAAATAGCCACAACCAAAGGCAGCCCATGGATTCCTTTCTACTAATTCACTCATAAGTGGATGCTTAACCATCATCATAATACTATAAGAAAGGGATTGGCAGAAGTGGGAAACTGCTGGGCAAACCAGGTGAAATGGGGAACCAAAGTGAGGCCCAAACTCTACCTGTACAATGACTATTTGTATACCTAACCCTGAATTGTACCCATCTTTAGAATAAAATTTAAAAAAGAAAAGTATGATTTCTCTCTTAGCTTAGTCTTTCTGACCTTCCCTTCCCCAGTGTGCGAAATGAGACCACAGGGGCGTTTTGTGATCACGTTCATAGACCAAGTCAAGGATAGATCTCATAGGCAATAAAGGATAGCTGTACCTTGTGCATATGACACTTAGATTGTATATTGCCCAGTTCCATTAAAGGAAGAAAATGGGGGGGGAGGATGCCCAGGTTTTATTAATTCTCAATTCTGAAAGTTCATTCTTGAATTTGATATTTATCCACATGTTCTGCTAACTGACCACCACTGGCCATGTGCTAGATAATGCCCTTTAAACCACAGTGTAAGTTACAGTAATGTCACCAAGCTATTAACCTCTGAATATTTGCATTATTAGTCAATTTCCTGAGTCTCTGGAGTTGAAGCAGCCATTTGGCACTGAGGTTTTTTTTCTTTTTCCATTTTGCAAGAACCGGGAGCTGAAGTTGTGTGAATTCCCCTCAGAGTGGAGACAGGGCTAAGTTTTCTCAATTTGCTGTTATGATTTTGTTTAAGGGGAACCATCCACATCACGGGCCTGGCTGAGAGAGAGATATGCTAATGGCCACCTTGTAATTTATGGTAGAAGTTTAACTCAGGGAGCCTACTTCTAAACCAACCCCACAACTGTTCCCTCTGTGGATGGGGACTGGGATATTATTTCACTGCTATGAAGTCTGTATTAAAGTAGAAGCATTTTAGCTTTTGACAGGTATTATGAGCCTTCTTTAAAAATGAAATATATGTCCAGATAAAATATTCGTACTCTATAATGCGAGGCAATGCACCAAAATCTAGGGCAAAACAGTTTACATATAAAAAGCAACTTGAATATGAAAACATAAGTTCTCACTAAGGTTACTCACTGTGAAAGAGAAAAGAACTAGAGGATGAGAAAAAGCAGAACTTCTGGGGAGATAAAGATGGGGGGGAGAGAGAATTGCAAGCCCAACAAAATGATAACCTTAAGTGAATCTTCTACAAGTAGACAATAAAGACAATTATGTAACAACGCGCATGTGAGCATCTGGCCTTGACTCCAGACATTGGCCGAACGGGGCCATTCGCTGAATTCACAGGGAAACTTCCTGCCACCATGCCATTGTTCCTTCATCCTCAGTTTCTCCCCGTCATAGTTTGTTGAAGGGCATCCCGGTAGCCAGAGCTCACATCAAATGCCGACTTTGTGCTGCTAAGGTCTTTTGTGCCCACCCACCTACCCGCCCCCATCCCCACTCCTGGATCCAGACCGAAGCCTCACTACCCTCAAATCACCCAGGTTGCATTTATTTTATATTATTGTGCATAGTACATGATTTGCATAAGTGTCCTAGCACCCAAGTACACCCCAAGTTTCCCAAAGGTGAGGACTCATATTCTCTCATCTCCCAGATTCCCAGCGCTGGGCTTCAGGAAAGCAGCATGGACCATGGAAAGAATACAAATTCTGGAGTCAGGAAGTCTGTGGCTTCGTATCTAGACCCACTACTTCCTAGCTTCGACTGTCAGCAAGTTGATGTCCATCGTCTCTCTTAAAATGAATAGTAATAGCTGGGTACAGTGGCTCAAGCCTGTAATCCCAGCACTTTGGGAGACTGAGGCAGAAGGATCACTTGAGCCCAGGAGTTCGAGACCAGCCTAGGAAACATAGAGAGACCCTGTCTCTAGCTTAAAAAAGAAAAGAAAAGAAACTCATAGCATTATCTGGAGGATGAAAAAACAAGTTTATCAAAGATAGGCATCTATCAATATACACATCCAGGCAACTGTTATGTTAATGCGGCTTTAATATTTCAAGATACTGATGGAAAAGGTGCTTTTGTTTGGGAAAAAAATTCCTATTCAGAATAAATCATGTCAATAACAGTTACATTTTATCAAACATTTTATGATTTCCAAGCTTTATGCTAAGCATTTTCAGCACCTCATCTCATTGTCTGGACCCTGTGAATCCATGAGGAAAATACCCTTTCACCTTCATTTTCCTGATAAGTGAACTGAGATTCAGAGAGGTTATTTAGTCTGCCTGCAACAGCAAGGTACGAGGGTGCCTCCCAGAGGCCCAATTCCTACCATCCAAGGTCTACTCTGAAGTCCAAAGGATTTCATTAGTTAACACCTTATCATCGTAAAAGCTGGGTCCTCGTTCAACCGGGGCCTTAGTGACCAAAATCTCTGAACCATGGTCCAGCTGATCTGATCATTTCAGGTGTCTTAAATGATCAATGTGGACCCTTGTTGGGTCAATTCAGCTGCAGTGATCAGTATTGATCGTCTAGACAGCCTCATCGATTGGGTCAGCAGGGCTGTGGGTCTTTAGGGACACCACAAATGTGACACCATCTGACCCTTCCCAGTGTACTGTCAAATATTATCACCATTGTCATTGAAACAAGAGAAACTGAGGCATAGGCAGGCAGTCTCATGGCAGGTGGACAGACTTAGAGGACAAGGAGGAAATTCTGCTTTTGCAAAGTCCAAGCCAATATTTACTATAATAAAGGATTAGTCAGTCAAAGGACAAGGGGTATAGGGAAACTGCTTCCTGGGACTTGTCAGGGATCTAGGAATGGCTTTCTATAAAATCTGCTAGCTTTGTTAGCTTATAATTCGGTTAGCTTACAACACAGGACCATCGTTCTAGCACAATCCAGAGTCTAATTACTTTATACTCTCTTTCTTTATATTGGAGGGCTACACCATGACTTCATTCCAGAAAAACAGGTAGAGGACGAGGGCTAGTTTAGTTAACTGATTATTCTCTTGTGTATGTGTTCATTTTGTGGTTATATTTTGTTTCTGTTTAAACATTTGTTAAACAGTATTGTTATTGCTTTTTTTGTCAGTAAAGAGTATCATTGCACTCTACCTTTTTCTAATTTGATTGGAGGAATGTGATTGAGCATGTGGGAGCATTTCTTCACTTCTGTTCTCCAACAGGCACAGGAACTGCAAGTATCCTGCAATCACACAGAAAGGTGCTGATGCGATATTTCCAGTCAAGCCCAAAAGCAGAAGTCCAGCCTGTGTGCTCATACTCAGGAACCCAGGCTGTGTCTCCCACTGAATCACAGGGTCATTCATTTCTGAGACCTTCCAGAGCATTCCTCTCCACCCCGGGCCAGGGGAGAGGCCCAGGCCCTGTCAGTTCCAATGGCCCTGGGTTTCCAATGGCCCTTCCAATGGAAGGAGCTGGTGATAGGGGTCAGCTCATCTGAGATCAGTGTGACCCAGGCATTAGTGATAGAATTGTCCATAGTCACCAGAGTCACCACAGGCCTTCTGTTTATGACTCATGAGAGGGCTCATCTCAGCATGGACGGGGAGATTCACTTTCTGACCCTGATTCTCGAGCGGGAAGAGAGAGCTGGGTTTTTAGGAGTCATTCTGCTGACAGACTTTTCAGAAGGCACTAATGGGGTGTGAGTGATGTACAGATGTCAGAAAACACTCAAAACAGCAAGGACTGTGGAGTCTACATAGGGAGGCATTCAGCCCCATGACAACCTTACAATGTAGCTACTTTTTTTTTGAGTGGGTGTCTTACTCTGCATGGAACCATCACGGCTCATTGCAGCCTCTACCTCCTGGGCTCAGGCAATTCTTCCTCCTCAGCCTCCCAAGTAGCTGGGACTATGGGCACAAGTCACCATGCCCAGCTAATTAAAAAAAAAAATTTGTGGAAATGAGATCTTGCTATATACTGCCTAGACTGGTCTTGGTCTCTGAGCTCAAGCAATCATCTCGCCTTGGCCTGCCAAAGTGCTAGGATATTACAAGCATGAACCACCATACCCAGCCAGATGTAGTGACTTTTATCTTCTCCATTTTATGGAGGAGGAAGTTGAGGCACAGAAATGTTAAGTAGCTTGCCCCAGGTCACACAACTAACAAATGGCAGACACTCTGTGCCCAGTCCGAAATCCCTACGTTTCACTGAATAACGAATCTATTTGTGAGAACTGGCTAGCCCAGAATAAAAATAAAAATGACGTTGATGACAATGAACTTGCTGGCAATCATGTGAGCAATGAACATCTACTGAGGACTTATTACGTGACAAGAGCTGAGCCAATGGCTTTCCTCACAGAATCTTCCAGAAACTGGAGATGGTTTCTGTTTCCTTCCTCTTCTTTATCCCATACATCTCAATTCATCAGCAAGTCTTATGAAATCCCATAATATCTTGTAAACCGCCTATTTCTCTTCTCCTCTACCAGAAGGCCAAATGTTGCATGGTTGGAGGGGCTTGACCTGATGCAGGTATTCTTATAAAAGTACACTAAGCCTCACACCTTGCAGGTACTCAGTGCATGTTTGTGGAATGAATTAATGAAACGCCTAGTGCTATCATCCCTTATGGCCTGTAGGGTGGTATCATTGTTGTCTCTATTTTGCAATGAGAAGCAGAGATTTAGAATGGGAAAGTGACAGTGTAGGTCACACAGAGATTACAAGACAAAGCAGATAGTATAGATATTTGACACTCAGGGGCAGTTCTGCATCTGATCACCAGTCATATTCAAGAGAAATTTACCACCTTGTGAATCCTTGGGAGGCAGAGACTCCCACCCAATATGGAAGCCAGAAAGGTTAATGTTGCCCTTCCCCGCCTCCCTTGGAAGCCAGTGGGAGGGAACATGACTGGGGCTCAGTCCGTCAGATAAGATACAAGAACCCCAGACTTTGGATGCCGCCAGCCAAAGCAAGAAATGGCGAGAGGACACACAGAGCCCAGGGTGCCAGTGTTGGAGTCCAGGATCCAGGGTCTTTAGTGTCAGGGAAGCATGCTATGCTACCTGAGTTACATGGTGGTACGAAGATAGCAGCTGGGAATGCTGCAGCCACAGAACTGGTCGCGCAGCCGAATTCCTCCTTCTGTCTGGCTTCCCTTGTTTCTGAACCTCATTCTCCAGCTTTCCTAGAAGTTCCCCGTTGCCCTTTCAGTAAGTTTCTCTCTCTGCTTAAATCTTCCTGAGTCGATTTCTTTTTTTTTTTTTTTTTTTTGAGTTGGAGTCTCAC